>NC_048232.1:88318089-88318355 GCF_002007445.2 Ailuropoda melanoleuca | reverse complement strand
GGCGGTGTCGCCTGGTCGCGTCTGCGTCGCGCAGACCGGCCCACGGGGATCTGAAGGGCACCTTCTGGATGAGATTGGTCACGGATGGATCCCGAGGGGTGCGGGCGCCCCGCACTTAGTTTCGGTTTAACCAAAGACGGACGCTTTTCTTTACCGGGGGTCCAAAACCGAGAGGCAGCCGTGCAGAGTACGGAATTCCGGCTGTAAAGTGGGGGAAGGGGCTCATGACCTTCCGTCTGGGATGTGCTGGGCGGGGGGGGGGGGGG
>NC_048232.1:88301902-88317995 GCF_002007445.2 Ailuropoda melanoleuca | reverse complement strand
TTTTTTTTTTTTTTTTTTTTTTTTTTTTTTTTTTTTTTTTTTTTTTTTTTTTTTTTTTTTTTTTTTTTTGGGGAGTTGATTTTGGTACAACAACAGGCTGGACATATGACTTTCAGAGGCACTCCCGAGTTGGAGAAGTGTAATTTGGATAAAAATGGAAGGGACACACCCAGCCCAAGGGACACTCCCCAAGGAGAAGGGGCCAGGGGCTCCCGGGGGAGCTGTCTGCTGGCAGAGGGATGGGCAGAGGCTGATGAAGGAGATGTCACTTGATCCTGGGAAGGAGGGAGGAGGATAAGCCAAGGCGGTGTTGGACAGTGGGAAAGGGGAGAGGCTTCCAAGGCAGAGGAAGCCCAGGGCTGGCCGCAGTGGGTGTGCACCACTTCATTCATTCGTCTTGTGCAAGTTTTTATAGAGGGCCTGTTGCGGAGGGTGCGGTGGTATCCTAGCCTTGGCTCAGTGCACGCGGCAGAGTCCTTGCCGCAATGGATCGTTTTCCCTGGGAGACAGTCGGCGCACGTGCAGAGGCTTGTGTGTCTGAGGAGAAGACGCCGGCATGGAGGCAGGTGGCTGTGGTCCAGGGGCAGCCAGCAGCCCTCCCTTAGGTGGCCACATTTGACTGCAGACCTGGAGGGACCGTGCACATGGGGAGAGACGGTGCAGGTGGGAAGCACAGCAAGGGCCCGAAGACCAGCCAGGAGGTGGGGGAGAGGAAATGGGGCCCCATGGATCCCGGGGGGCTGAGGTGGGACTTCTTGGAGCTCCCAGGAGGGCTGTATGCAGCCCAGCCTTCCTGAAGGATCCGTGCAGAGTGAGCAGAGGAGGGGCAAGAAGTGCGGTGGGGAGGCTGCTGACCCGGGGCAGGAGTGGGCTGAGCAGGGCGGGGCCTGCATAAAATGCAGAAGCTGAGTGAGGGGAACATGGTCCAGGTTTGCAGTCCACTGACATCACGGCAGGAGACGCGGGGATTTATTGTTTTAATTATTGGGGGTGGGTGTTGCAGAGGTCAGGATTCTCTCCTGGACAGAGTTTGGGATGCCTTTTAGACGCCTTGGGGACGGTCAGGGTGCTGCAGGTGCTTCCCAACGCTGAGGTTGTGAGGCTCAGCGGGTGGGAGGAGGGGTGGGCAGAGCTGGAACAGAGGCAGGGCCAGGGTCAAGGGTGGCCTCCCACCCAAGACCAGCACTTGGTTTCCGACCTCGGCTCCTGCACCAGAAGCACTGTCTGCAGAAAGCCTGTCTGTGGCAGGGTGTCTGCGAGTCTCCTCCTGCGAGAGCTTACCGAGGTCCCTTTGGAAGAAATGTCTTGCCTCAGATCTCACCCTCGGGCCTCCTGGCACCACCCAGCAGGGCCCTGGCTCTCGCTCTTGTTCTCTCTCCAGCGAGTGAGTGGCACCTGGCCTGCCCCGAGGGCTTTGAGCTGTTCTGTAATCTCTGGGCTCCAGGATGGGGCACCCCGTGCAGCCATCAGGCTGCTGTTCTGTGTCATATTCGCACACAACCCCTGCGGGGCAGCTGTTCCCATACTTCAGAACTGGGGAGACCCTGCTATGGAGAGTTGAAATCACTGCCCCACCCATGGTCCAACGGTGAGCTTGGTGGGTCCCAAACCAGCCAGTGGCAGTGTGGCCCCCACGGGGAACACTGGGCAGACCCCACCCCTGTGCGTTGTCCGGGTGGGAAGTCCCTCACTGCCGGCTCAGTGTGGGCAGCCGGCTAGCAGTGGTTTCCGGTCGTCAGACTCTGGGCGCTGGGGGTGGCGGTGCCCACGGGGCTGCTCGCTTCTGCCGGCTGCTCACATCCACGGCCACCGGTCCTCTCTCTTGGAATGGTGTTGGTTTTGCTTTTACAAACCGTGAAGGCGCTTTGGTACGGGCTCATCCAGAGCTTCTCAGCCTAGAGCTTGGTTCCCTCCCCGGAGAGGCCCGGGGCTGCGGAGCCCCAGCCGGTGGGCCTCCTCCCGGAAGAGTCCTGTTCTCATCTCCCGTGTGCTTCCCAGCGCCGTGCAGAGCACCGGGTGAGCGGTGCAGAGAGGGCTGCATGAGCTCTTTGGGGCTTCCCCATTACTCTGCACCCCCAGAAGGAAGCAGGCCCTTGGGAGGTGACTGCATGCTGGAGATCAGTAGGGTAGCAGGGCCGACGCGACCAGCCCAGGGGACATTTCCTTCAGTGAGCTCCCCGGGACAGATGGGGAAGGAGTGTGTTGGGCATGCCGTGGCAGGGGGTCAAAGAAGGGAGTCAGGGCCACGGTGCCACCGTGTGCACTGGGCGGGGTGCGGCCACTCCGGTAATTTCATCTGACCCTCTTGCGTCTGGAGAATATCACTCCTGTTTTCAGACACAAAAGCTGGAATTGCTCACAGAGGCAAAAGATGTGCACAACGGAGCTGCTCTTTTAATCCAGGCACGACTCTTTCTCTGCGGGTCACCGTGCTGGGAATGTGGCTCAGTGCTGGACAGCCACGTTAGGACTAGGAATTGGGAGGGGCAGGGTTTTCTGGTCCCAGAGAGGCCGCCCTGCCCATAGGGATGCTGTGAGAGCGAGCGCCCCTGGGTGCCAGCCGGCTCGGAAGTGAAGCAGACCGAAAACAGGAAACTGAGCAGAGGCGTCCTGGCTCAAAGTGGGTCGTGCTGGTTGAACTTGAAACAGACTGTAGCTCTATCTGGGTTACACCCTCAGACTCTGAATGCGTTCTTTTAGGGTTGGGGCTGGCAGGAGTGTGCGTGTGTGTGCGTGTGCGTGTGCGTCCTGGGGGGGGTGTGAGGGCCCACAGATACTTACAGAAAATTTAAAATCTAGAAGACACAGAAAAGCAGGTACGTAGAAATCACCCTTAGACTCACCCGTAAGCAGTGACTACTGTTTGGTGTTTTTGTCTGTGTAAACATGCAGGAGAGAAAAGCTGGGGAAGTACACTGCAGAATGTTTTCCAGGGCCCTGTTTACTCATTTAAAATGTGACTTTTTAATAGCAGCTTTATCGTCTGCCCTCGGCTCAGGCCAGGATCCCAGGGTCCTGCCCTGCATCGGGGCTCCCTGCTCAGCGGGGAGTCCGCTTGCCCCTCTTCCTCTGCCCCTCCCCCCAGCTCGGGGGTGCACATGGGCGCGTGTGCTTGTGCTCTCGCTCGCTCTCTCTCTCTCTCAAACAAATGGATAAAATTTTTAAAAATTTAAAATTTAAGATTAAAAAAATGTCAGCGTTATTGACAGTAAAATGCACACATTTTCAGGGTATAGTTTGGTGAATTTTGATAAATATATGCACCTGCCTAAACATCACCCCATCGAGATACAGGACATTCACATCTGCCCAGAACCTTCTCCAGCTCCTCATCCCTCGCTCTCTGCGCTGCTCTGTCACCAGGGATGGCGCTGACTTCTATCTAACAGAATTTCCTGCAAGAGCGGTGCGCTTGTCTCTGGCTTCTTTGTCTCACTTAATCGTTTTGGGATTCATCATGTATCAGTGGTTGGTTCTTCCTTGTCACAAAGTAATACTGCATTGTATGAGAAATCCCGCGTGTTTCTCCATTCACTCGATGGACTTCGGGACCATTTCCACGGTTTGGCTGTGTGAATAAAGATGCTGACCGTTTGCGTACAGGTCCTTTGGGGGGGGGCATAGGCTTTGCTTTCTCTTGGATGCATAGTTAGGAGTTGAAAGCTAGCATAGGAAAGCACATGACTTAAGACATGATTCTTCTTGGTTGTGCCCTATTTATCACATGAACACTACAAATGTCCTTTTTATTCACTGATGATGTGAAAGGTCCTCAAAATCAGAATCGGATGAAGATTTTCTTCTAAAGATATGTTAGTACAAGGAAACAGGACAATTTATAATTTTGGAATGTGGGAAGACCTCACTAACCAAGATGGAATCCAGAAAAAAATCTAGATTATTTCAATAAATAAAAATCTTAAGAGTTTTTTTGGTCAGACTCCGTAATTTAAAAAATGATGGGAATGGTATTTGCAACAAATATGACAAAGGGTTAAAATTAAGAAAACATTTTGAACATACAAAAATTGATTTGGGGCACCTGGGTGGTGCAGTTAGTTACACGTCTGACCCTTGATTTGCCCCTCATCAGGCTCTGCACCGGGCGTGGAGCGTGCTGAAGATCGTCTCGTCCTCTCCCTCTGCCCTTCCCCACTCCTCGTGTGCATGCATGCGCACACACACACGCTCTCTCTCTCAAAAAAAAAAAAACTGATTTAAAAAATCCACGCAAAGAATACGTACAGACTGTTGACCTAACACAGTTCAAGGGTGGGGGATGGTACTGAAGCCAGAGCAGCAGAGAGAGCGGAGAGCTTGCGAGGGCGTGTGGGCTGCTCTGCTGGCTTGGGAAACTAATCTGGCAATATTTTGACGGTGTTTTTATGAAAGGATATATCATTTGACCCATCAATCTCCTATCTGATGCTTTATCTCAAGGAAGTACACTAGCATCTGAGGGACTGTCTTCCACAGTTTAGAAGGGCTGTCTTGCGTGTGTTTGTGAAGACGCTGCTGACTGTTTGCTTTCTTCTCCTGCCCCGATTTCTTTTTCTTCTCTATGAGTCTGGACTTTTGCATACAGACTCTTACGGAACATAGCTAGCTGGCTTCTGCCCTTGGCACGTATTTCGCGAATGTGTAGATTAGGCCAGAGTGAGGCGCACTTGCTCTTACAGCCTGGGGCTGTCTTCGCAGTTGGAGTGATCTCCACGTCGTGCCTCCCCCTGAGCTCAGGTTCCCCGTTTCCAGCGACATCTGATTCCGCGCCCGAGACAGCCCGCGTCTCCGACGACCGGCCAGCGGCAGCTCCTGCGCTTTGCGCCTGGGCCTGGGTGCCACCCCGCCGGCTGCTGGCTCTCCTGTAGCCTGCCGCCTGTCGCGTCTCACGCCTCTTGTCACCCTTCCCACGCACAGACTGCTTCGGATGCCTTCTGCCACCTCCGGCCTCTGGGCCTCCCTCCCCTTTCCGTCTTTCTCGTTCGCTGTGTCACCTCCTTAGAACGCGACTGTGGTGGCTGAACGGGTTGTGGGATCCCAAGTCTGGAGAGCACCTTGAGCAGCCTTCTAAGGTGCCGCAGGCCCCATGCAGGCAGCCAGCTAGGTGCAGCCAACTGATGCTGTGCTAGAAAGTTCTTCCACATGTGCCGCTCCCCGGCCCCACGGGCGTCCTGCTGCAGGTGCGTGGCCCACACTCAGCCTCCCCGATCCGGCCCCGTGGTTCCCGCCCCACTGGCTGCCTTCCGATTGGCACCACTTCTCTGCAAGATGCTTTTCCTCCTGTTCCCGGGTTCGAATCTTTTTTTTTTTTTTAAACATTTTATTTATTTATTCAAAAGAGATAGAGACAGCCAGGGAGAGAGGGAACACAACAGGGGGAGTGGGAGAGGAAGAAGCAGGCTCATAGCGGAAGAGCCTGATGTGGGGCTCGATCCCACAACGCTGGGATCACGCCCTGAGCCAAAGGCATACGCTCAACCACTGTGCCACCCAGGCGCCCCCCCCCCCGGGTTCGAATCTTACCCTCCTTCCAGGCCCAGCCCGGCTAGTACTTCGCCCTTCAGCAGTCGTCTTCCTTTGAGTTTTGCGTAGCTCTGATTGTTCCTCTCTGCTTTGTGTTCGGTGTTTTGCTTTGTAAATTTTTGAATGTATTTGTCTTCTCTACCCTGCATTCTCTCGGAGGCCAGAATCCAGAATCCCTCATTTAGCAGGAGCCCAACATGGTCAGAAACATTGTAATTTTTCTGAGGTTATTCAAGGTTAACTTTTATTTTTTGCTCTAAAACATGGCCCCAAACATTTTCGTAAAGGGCTAGATAGCAAATATTTTAGGCTTTGGGGGTCACAGTTCCTCAATTCGGCTGTTTTAGCACAAAAGCAGCTACAGACAGTATGTAGATGAATTCACATGGCCGTGTGCCCATAAAACTTTATTTATAAAAGCAGACAGCTGGCTGGATTTGGCCTGCAGCTTGCTGACCCCGCTCTGAGTCGTTATTTGTGAAGAGGGACTAAGCATGTGATGTATTGTAAAAGCAGCTAATCCACATGACTAAAATATTTTGACCTTCAAAACAAGCAAGCAAACAAATCCGGTCATCTGGAAAAACCGATACTGCAATTTGGGAAACACACCCATTTGGGATCTAGTCCCATCATGCACTGGTCTGTAAGCAGAAAGCTCATCTCCCTCTGAGGAATAGCATATCCATTTGCAGACTGGGCTCCAACATCAGAATTGGTCCAGTTCCTTTCTCTCTGACCAGTTTCACACAAACCTGCCCACATCCTCTGAAGTATGAAGTGACTTAAGAACAGAAGGAACGTGTGGAAGTGATGTAGTCTATAGTGGCATATTTTCCATAGGCACTTGATAGAGTGTGTATTGTACTGTTGTTGGGAAACGTGATGGATTCTGTTGGTTGATGATGATGGTGGTTCTTAATATCCTTACTGAGCTGTCTAGTTCTTCTATTGATTGTTGAAGTCTCCAACTATAATTGTGGACTTCTCTATTTTGCCTTGTAGTTCTATAAATTTTTGCTTTATGTATTTTCCTTCTCTGTTGTTTGATGCATACACGTTCAGGATTGCCATGTCTTCATTTGGGGTTCACCCTTTTCCATTATGCAATGTCCATCTCTGTCTCTGGTAGTTTTCTTTGTTCTGCGGACTACTTTATCTGTTAACAAGCCCCTCCCTCCCTTCCTTCCTTTGAGAGAGCACATGTGCGTGCACACACACACACACACACACACACACACACACACACGAGTGGAGGAAGAGGGGTGGAGGGAGAGGGAGAGAGAATCTCAAGCAGACTCTGACCTACGTGCAGAGCCTGACAAGGGGCTCGATCTCGACCCTGAGGTCATGACCTGAGCTGAAATCAGGAGACGCTTAACCTACTGAGCCACCCAGGTGCCCCAACTCCTCTCTTCTGATTAATGTTTGCGTGACAGGTTCTTTTCGATCCTTTAACTTTCTACCCGTTCCATTGTTAGATTTGAAGTGAGTAGACCACATATGGTTGAATCATGTTTTTAAATCTCTGTCTTCTTTTTTCCTCACCATCCTCGCCTCCTGAGCACACAGAAGGCTCAGACTTTGCCCCAGCACATCAGGCCACACTGCTGGGTGCAGGAAGGGGGTGTGCAGCGGCCCACTCCTGGCCTGTCCCATCTGCTCCCTCTTGCACAGGGCTCTGGTGTGTGACGTTGTGTCGTGGAACAGAGCTGTCCCTTGATTGTGACTTGCTTTTGTTTTGGTCCCGTGTCGGGACTCCCGGGTGTCTCTTGGGGTGCTGCGGCGTGGCATGCTCCAAGCATCCTGCCCCCACTGCACTCGCGTGTGTACTCACGCACGTGTGCCAGCCTCATGACACATAGGAGGTCCCTCTCCTGTTGGGTATGAGGCGCTGTGGGCACCCAGGTTCATCCGGGAACTTGGAGCCGTAAAGCTGATTGACGGCAGGCCCTGTTTCTCACCTGAGTCATGACTGTGGAGTAAATTCCGTCTGAGCAGGTCGTGACAGGCACGGAAGGGCGTACAGAACAGATCTGACAAGGGGGAAAACAGAGGGCAGGGCCCTTTCCGCTGTCCCTGGCTGGCTCTGCCCACATGGCTGCAGTGCTGGTGATCTCGCTGGCATTGCCTGCGACTTTGCTGGAATGTGGTGGCCATTCGGTCCTCACCTTTATCGGAGGCTTGACTGCCTGTCAACACAAGTCACCCTCCCTGTGAAAGGAAGCACGGGGAACTGTACCCCTTGTCGGCAAAGCACTCCCAACTTCCAGCTGAGATGTAGTTGCAACATTTCAGACCATATTTGGAAAGGACTTTATTACATGAGAACATTTCTCTGAGTTTGTAATAATGGTAATATTTGAACTAGTACCACTGGCCCTTGAAACGGCTTGCTTTATTGTTATTAGAAGATGTCGCCGCGAGCTTACACACGCAGAGGCGCGTCCGAGTCGGGCTGAGGTCTGACTGGGCGAGTGGGGGAGACTTGTGGCAGCCACACGTTGTGGCTCACGTGAGCTGTGTTCTAAGGATTCTTTAGAAAACGTACAGAACGTCACAAAATGACCTGCCCTAGTGTAGTAGTTATAATGATATTCTTAGAAACGGAAATTAAGTCCTTCGAAACTAAAGGTGCTCGGACACAGTGGGCCGCACTTGCTCCTTGATTATTGTTTAAAAAAAAGTCTTTTCACCAATTTCTGAATGGTTTGTGGCTGTTCATGTGCACCCCTTGTGGCCTGACTCGGGCCCTGCGGTTGTGGGGGGCCCTTCGGGACCAGGAGCGGGCGGGGCAGGGCCAGCCGAGAGGAGCATGTTTTGGTCGATTCCCCGAAGTTAATTCTGGGCCTGCCCCTCAGCGTCTGCGGCTCGGACGAGTTGTCTGACTTCCCAGAGAAGCGGAGCTGTGTGCGGTCTCCTGTTGAGTCCGCCTGGAAGGCGAGGATCGTACCTACACTCGCGTCATTGTGAGGATTATCTGCACTTACAAATTTAGCACAGACCTGCACTCGCAGCGGCCGGTATCGTCGCTGCTGTTACCACGCGCACACGGCGCGACAGCACCAGGCCCCTGTGAGGCGACGCCCCGTGGGGACACGCAGGCCCATCCTCAGGGAGCTGTGACCCAGCAGGGGGGCAGAAGAACGGCTGGGCGTGCGTGTGCGTGTGCGCAGTGATCGCGGACAGGGCAGGTGCGCCGGCGGCGGGGGCTCTGGGGAGGCGGTGTTAGGCCGGAAAGTGGGGGAGACCCTGGTGAGGCAGGTAGCCGGGTGTGTGTGTGCACGTGTGTGTGTGTCTGGTGGTCTGTTGGAGGGACAGGGGCGTCTCCATGTGAGTGTGAGTAGAACTTCACATCCCAAGCAAGTGACGTGTGGGTCACGCACATAAACCTGTAAGCCACTGAAACCCGGTAAATTGATTCCGTGCTACTTTGGAATTCGTATCATGTAGGATAAGTGCTAGAATTTATTGTCCGTGAAGAGGCGCGGCCGGAGTGAGTATCCTGTCCTGAGATTGGTTTATGTCGTGTTTAATAGCGTAAAATAAAAATACCAAGGAAGTGTTGGAAGCGTGTGTTTCTTTCCCTCGTTTGGTTGCGCGCGTGCCTCTCCCGCATTTCCCTGTGTTTTGAACTGGCTCAGCGTTCACAGCACTGCCACAGCTGACGCTGCTCAGATTCGGTTCTAAACTTCAGCAGCATTACCGGAACCAGACGAGCTGTCCGCATCCTGACGACGCCGGACGGACGGGCCACTTCGCGTCCCAGGCCCAGGGAGGACGAGAGGGAGAGAACGCCTGTAGCAGACCGCGTGTGTGTCCCTCACACGGGTGTGATTTCTAGCTCGTACTCATGCTGTTTCTTCAAACCCAGCGCTGCTCTGGGCGCTCCTTGCGCAGAAACTGGCGGTGACCGTCGGGGGTCATGACCCGCCACCCCGTCTCCCCATTGTACTCTTTGAACACAAGTGGCTCTTCCTCTACGTGGACTGTTATTCTTTATAAATAGTCTTGCTCTGGGAGTAACACGCGCCTTCCGCGGAGGGTCTGTTGTCGTTAATACCAGCATCTCTTCAGCTCCGTGTTTATGACCAACTTTGCCTGAACATCTGTTTCTCGAAACCTGTAATATCTGCAGAGGGTAATAAACACGGTTTCTGCCGGATTCCAGATCAAGTCTTTCCAGGCCCGGAAATCACTGAAACCGTAGTGACTTGAGGAGAGACAACAGCCGGGAGGGGGTTTCCAGTGTCCGCCGAGGTGTGTGCAGGGCCCCTGCCTTGGGGGGACCGGGTGAAGGTGCGTCTGGACGAGCCTGGCACTGCCCCCTGCACACCTGTGAGGTCGCGTGTGGCGCGGTCGGCTCGTGTGATGCAACGTGTGTCTTCAGCCCCGAAGACCGGCTCGGCGCGCTGCTTGGGCCAAGCCCATGATGGGAAGCCAACTCTCGGGGCGTCACGACCCACCTGGCAGGTCGTAGACACCTTCTCCGATGCCGGTTGTTGAGTTGCTGCGTGGCAGTGAGCTCACGTGTCCCCAGGACGCGTCTGTGACATCGATCCCCGAGTCCAGTGTTGCAGGCCCCAGGACAGTGTGTCCTTTGTGAAAACTTCTCTGGCGGCCTAGCAACACATTCTTGGGACCATCAGTGTGAGGAGACAGGAGAATGTTGTCGTGGAAGTTCTGAGGAAGCCGTCCTGAGGGGCTCAGTTTTCTTGATGGTTTTGTGGAAGAGCCTGTCACCCTCTGAAGCACGAGGCTGAGACCAAGTCCAGGGCTGGGGAGCAGGCGGACAGTGAGGGCCGGAGGTCGGGGTCGTGCTCAGCAGCAGGGCCTGCTCTACCAGGAGCACGGGCGGGGGGGGGCAGTGCTGCCTCCAGCCCCTCCCCCAGCTGTGTGCTCACACGTGCACGCACATGCATGCACATGCCCACACACGCTTATACACGCTCACATGCATACAGTGCCCACACACGCATACATGCACACGTGCTCGCGCGCACACATGTTCACACATGCACACACATACACACATGCACGTGCTCGCACACACGCACACATATGCTCGTGCACACACACTCACATGCACACTGTAGTGCCCGCTCACACGCACAGGTGCCCACACATGCTCATGCATACATGCACACACAACCTCGCACACACATGCACACACACGCACACATGCATACGTGCACACGTGCTCGCACACACGCATACATGTACACGTGCTCGTGCACACGTGCTCACAAACGCTCACATGCACACACGTGCTCACACACACTTTCACACACACATGCACACACGCACTCACAATGCATATGTGCACACGTGCTCGCACACACACGTGCTCACACACACGCTCACACACACACATGCACACACACAGCTCAGAGAGTTCCCACGGGGCCTTTGGAGCAGGAACAATGGGCAGGGCTGTGCTGGCGGACAGGCTCCTGGGAGGGGATCAGGTGGCCCTTGGGACATTTGACGCATCCATTTTGATCTCTCTAATCTTGTGAGGAGACCCCCCCATGGCACCCCATTCAAACCCACCCGCGAAGGCAGGGCTCCGGCAGCTGTGTGAACCGTCTCTGAACTGGGAAGTGCTGGGGCCCCCGGCACCTTGGCGGCTGTGGACTCCTGTGTGATCTGACCTGAGCGTGCAAGGGGCTGGTGCCAGCCCACTTGCTTTTTCCCCGCAGCCCTATCAGGGTGGCTGTGGGCCCCCCAGGAGCACGGACAGGGAGGCCTGTCATGTGGTTGTGGACAGCCGCCAGCAGCCAGGTCACGTCGTGCCCCGCGACTGTCCTGTCCGGGGGGGGGTGGCGGTCACCCAGATGGACTTCCTCTTCCAGCTCAGGAAGTTTTAAAAATCACCCCTAAAAAGATCATTTCAGCGTAGTGATTGAGCACCGTAGAGAGGTTTAGGAACGGTTCCAGGAACGCCGTGACATCGCTGCATGGCTGTTTCAGGGTTTGGCTGAACTTCGGATGCGAT
Source organism: Ailuropoda melanoleuca (assembly GCF_002007445.2). Classification (NCBI taxonomy): domain Eukaryota; kingdom Metazoa; phylum Chordata; class Mammalia; order Carnivora; family Ursidae; genus Ailuropoda; species Ailuropoda melanoleuca. The sequence continues at coordinate 88,306,474 of NC_048232.1, read as the reverse complement.
CTCGAGTTGTGCTGGAGGCCTCCGGGCTCTCGTGTTCCAGCGGTCCTGCTGTGTGTTTGCCCCACCGGGGTGGCGTGCGGGCACCGGGACGAGTCGGAGGAGGTCTGCCAGGAAGCGGGTGGGGGAGGGTCTTGGACTGCTCCCCATCCCCGGCCTGGGGTGTTGATTAGCCTGCGTGAGGAGTGGCGGGATGTCCGCACACGGTCCCAACTCGGTGGGAGAAGCCACAAAAGATTGGGACAAAGCAGTGCCTCGTCCACATTTGCGTCCTTCGTGCCCTTAGGGAGGGGGGGTGCATGTGTGGGGGGTACAGTCGGGCTGGGAGCCTCCTCAACACAGGGAAGAGGTCAGGCCCGGCTCCTGGGTAGCTGGGCACGAGAGCATGAGGATGGAACGCTCTTCACTGGCTGGGGAGCAGCAGGGAAGGAAGTTTCCGGAAAGGGGCTGCAAACTAGGAAAGATGGGTTTCTGTTTAGAAGGTTGGGTGTGGGGCACCTGTGGGGCATATGTGCGCATACAGGAGACCCCGCTTTCCCCTGTGCCCCCAAGACCGGCCTTGGTTTCCTTCTGTTTTCTGTGTAAAGAACAGGTTGCTAAGCACAGTGACCCCCCAGGGCAATATTCTCTGCCAAGGACGGTGCCCCCAGGAGACGCTGGCTGACGTCCGGCAGTGTTGGGGGTACCCCCGGCACTTGTGGCTGGAGCCCAGGGATGCTGCTCAAACCCAACAGTGGCCGGGGTGGCTGCACCACGAAGAGGTGCCCACGGCTCCGTTGAGAAGCCGCAGTCTCAGGGAGTTCGGTGATTTCCAGCATCTTTCTGTCCTCGGAGAAACCGTCTATTCCAGAAGCGTACTTCACTACAAGGTTTTTAGGAGGTGTGAGGTTGTTACTTTTATAAAGTGACAGGTGACGCCCGGGAGCCTCGGCCACTGCTCCCTCTGCAGACAGGCCGCGATGGGCTCCAAGAAGGCAGTGATGGGGAGTAAGATGCGAGGCGATTTCACCGGAAAGATGCTTGGGGTGCGTCAGCAAGGAAAGCGCAGATTCTGGCCCAGGTCGGCAGGACTGCGCCCCTGGGTGGGGAGGGAGCTGCAGGGGACAGGCCAGGCTGCAGGACGGACCAGCCTGTGCCCTGGGCCCCCGCGTCCTTGTCTGCTGAGTCCTGTCCAACAACGTGGCCACCAGCCAGGTCTAGAGCGGCCTGGAAGTAACCTCTCCTCACGGCAGGACTTCTGACCTCTCATCTCACGGCAGGCTCCTTTCCAGAAGACCGTTCTGTTCTTCCCAGTCTCACATGCGGTGCGAGGTGGTGCAGGATGCAGGCAGACATTAGAGAAATGCTCGCATCGCGTAGAAAATGGAAGTGCCCCCAAATTCCCACCGCTAACTCTTTGCGAGACACTCCTCTGTTTCGTGTACACGCACCGACGTACTGTGGTTCCCGCTTGTGCCCGCCGTGCTTCCCGGAGGCTCCTCCAGGCCGGCTGGAGGCGGCTGGCCGTCACAGGGCGGTTGCACGTTGCCCCTGGAGGACCGTGGGCGGTCCCCACGGCCACCCCCAGACCCCGACCCCGGAGGAGAGCGACGGCAACCGGGTACCGTGTCCTGTGTCCTGCGGGGACGTGCTGTCTGACTTCTCAGATTCGCGGTGGAGTTCTTCGCCTGCTAACGAGAGAGGACAGTTCTGAAGATCAGGGCCTCTGCTCCCGATTTGCAAACGTGTGGTGAGCTAGGAGAGGAGTGCCCGGCCGAAGGCTGCTCCTCGGCTGAGCGCGGAGGAGGGGACGGGAGCCGCGGGGAGACAGAACAGGAAAGGACCCTTCCCACCCTTGATCTTACTTAACTTCCTGAAATCCCTCGTCTGATGCTGTCATCCTCGCACACAGTCGTGAAATGCAGCTCAGCTCGCGGCTGAGGTGCTAACGGGCGGGCCGGGTCCAGACTGCCTGTCCCCGTCTGTGCCCCTGTCCCCCCAACCTGCTTCCTGTGTCCCCCGAGGGGCAGCCCAGGCCAGACCCACACCCTGTCCCTCACTTTCCTCAGTGAAGCGTGCAGGCAATAGGGACTTTGGCCTCCCCGCTGGTCTCGGTCCGTCTTTAGGAAACACGGTTCTGTGCCTTCCTGCGTGTCCCGTGCAGAAGCCGCACACGTGTGAGGTAACATCCTGCTCACAGGTGCTTGTCTCGATCGCACCCAAGGAACAGGACGCTTTGGGTAGGCTGACTGTAGCGGAAGACACGGAGGTTCACCCCAAAGCCCCTCCCTGTGTCGTGTCCCTTGTCCCGTCCCCCAGGAGCAGACCCGTGTCAACCCGGGCCTCCCTCTGCCCAGAGCCCCCTGAGCTCCAGCTCCCCTGAGTGGGAGCTGCATCAGCCACCAAGTCACAAGCCCTGCGTCCCTACGTCCCGTCCTTCCATCCCTGTCCCTCCCTCGGCTCCTGCTTCTCTCCCAGGCTACCTTCTGTGCGGCTTGTCCTGGCCTCCTTGCGGTCTCTGCTCAGACTCTGAGCCCTTCCCCCCACCTCCAGCCCTGCGCTGCGCCCCCTCCTCTGCCCTGTCACCCCAACATCACCTCCACGCACTCCGTCTGTGATGGTTCCCTGGAAGTTGTAGGAGGGCAGAGCAGGGGCTGCGGTGGGAACGGGGTCCGGTGTCCGGTGGGTACCCGCGCGAGCTGGGGCTGCGGGGGTCTCGGTGTGGCCCGTCATGGCTGTGTGCGACGTAATGGCTCATGAGCCTGCGTGCGGGACTCGAGGGGATGCTCAGGCCCTAGTGAGCAGGGCGCGGGGCGGCATCGTGACGTCACACGCGTCCTCCTTCGGTTCTTCAAGTCTGTCAAACCGACAGGCAAGATTGGGATTATCAATTTGCAGACTGTCTTGCATGGGCCATCCTGTGAGTCACGTGTCACTTCCCCGCATTTCATGACGTCAGATAACGACTGTCTTCGTGTCTTGTGCAGCTCCTTGTGCCAGCGGTCGTCTTGGTACTGAGAAGCCGGTCACTCCTAGTTACTGTGCACACTTAGCGTATCGTGACATCCTCGGCTGTTCCTTATCAGACAGGCCCCGCTGTAAGGACTAGCCAGGCCTGCGGGAGAGCCTGCCGTTTGTTCTCGGTGGTCTGCGGTCACCATGTGAGCGTGTGATCCCATGTGGGGGAATCCCTGACTCATCCTGCAGTGCTCCTGAGCCCCTGCCCAATGCCCCAGACACACACCTGGCAGCCCCTCCCGCAGGAGACAGGGCGGAGGGCCAGGAAACGTTGGTGTGGACTCAGCGGGACTCGAAGGACGGGCAGGCCAGCGCCCCACGAAACGAGGAGGGTGTGGGGAGGCAGGCTGTGGGACGGGAGCTGGTGGCAGGGAGCCCGCGTGGCTGCCCTGAGCAGAGGCTGCTACAGCGGGGAGAAGGGAGAGCCACAGCTTCTGGCTGAGGGAGGGAGAAGGCAGGGCGCCCTGGAGGGAGGCCTCGCGGAGAGGTTTTGCCGAGGGCAGGGTGCCGCACGGCAGGGCCCGGAGCCGCCCCTCCCCGGCCTCTGACCCCTGGTGCGCCGGAGCCCACGCTGCCCTCTGAGGCCACCTCTGGTTCCTCAGCCAGAGTATCTCTGTCCCTTGCTCCTGACCATTCTGACCCCCCTGGAGACTGTCCCCTCCCAGCCTTCCAAGGCTCCTTCGAGGCCCACGCCCATCTAGAGGCTGCCTTCCCGGGTTTACAACTTGACCTCTGCAGGCAGTGACTTCCAGACGATGTCAAGTTGCTGAAATGCCACAGCAGTGGTTTTCTGGGGGCTGTTACCAAAATAGAGCCCTTTAGCTCGATGGCAGGCCTTACAGCAGCCTGGGACCAGACCACAAATTATAATGCTGTTCTATGTAAAACAGATCGTAGATCCTAACAACAGTTTGCGGACAGCCTTCCAGAATGTAGCCTGTGCAGACGGGGGCTTGCGGTCCTGGGTCTCCGCTACCCAACCCCCCCAGCCGTGTTCGACCCCGGCTTGCTTCTGCCATCCGGGCAGCTCCGTGGAGTGGCTTCCTCTGGGTTTCCCGCAATGGACATCAGCTGCTGTCCGCCCCCAGGCCCATGCAGACCTTCTCCTCCCACTCTGACTGGAGCCCCCAGACCTTTCCAGAGCCCCCGCCCACCCCTGGCCTCCGCCTCAGTGGGGCCCTGGCTCCCTGGGGCACATGCGGCAGCCCTGGGTCCTGCCTGTCCCACGGCTCATCCTGTGCTTCCTCCCCACTTGGATTCCTGAGTCAGAATGAGGACACACACTGTGCCTTGAACATCTTTCCCCAAATGCAGCACAGTGGCTGGCCTGGAAAAGTCAGCCGAGCAGATCACTGGAAAAGTTGGCAGTCTACATTTGGATAAAACATCCCCTCTTCTGGGGCGCCTGGGTGGCACAGCGGTTAAGCGCCTGCCTTTGGCTCAGGGCGTGATCCCGGCGTTATGGGATCGAGCCCCACATCAGGCTCCTCTGCTATGAGCCTGCTTCTTCCTCTCCCACTCCCCCTGCTTGTGTTCCCTCTCTCGCTGGCTGTCTCTATCTCTGTCAAATAAATAAAT
>NC_048232.1:88283437-88299162 GCF_002007445.2 Ailuropoda melanoleuca | reverse complement strand
CTCGTTTGGTTGCGCGCGTGCCTCTCCCGCATTTCCCTGTGTTTTGAACTGGCTCAGCGTTCACAGCACTGCCACAGCTGACGCTGCTCAGATTCGGTTCTAAACTTCAGCAGCATTACCGGAACCAGACGAGCTGTCCGCATCCTGACGACGCCGGACGGACGGGCCACTTCGCGTCCCAGGCCCAGGGAGGACGAGAGGGGGAGAACGCCTGTAGCAGACCGCGTGTGTGTCCCTCACACGGGTGTGATTTCTAGCTCGTACTCATGCTGTTTCTTCAAACCCAGCGCTGCTCTGGGCGCTCCTTGCGCAGAAACTGGCGGTGACCGTCGGGGGTCATGACCCGCCACCCCGTCTCCCCATTGTACTCTTTGAACACAAGTGGCTCTTCCTCTACGTGGACTGTTATTCTTTATAAATAGTCTTGCTCTGGGAGTAACACGCGCCTTCCGCGGAGGGTCTGTTGTCGTTAATACCAGCATCTCTTCAGCTCCGTGTTTATGACCAACTTTGCCTGAACATCTGTTTCTCGAAACCTGTAATATCTGCAGAGGGTAATAAACACGGTTTCTGCCGGATTCCAGATCAAGTCTTTCCAGGCCCGGAAATCACTGAAACCGTAGTGACTTGAGGAGAGACAACAGCCGGGAGGGGGTTTCCAGTGTCCGCCGAGGTGTGTGCGGGGCCCCTGCCTTGGGGGGACCGGGTGAAGGTGCGTCTGGACGAGCCTGGCACTGCCCCCTGCACACCTGTGAGGTCGCGTGTGGCGCGGTCGGCTCGCGTGAGGCAACGTGTGTCTTCAGCCCCGAAGACCGGCTCGGCGCGCTGCTTGGGCCAAGCCCATGATGGGAAGCCAACTCTTGGGGCGTCACGACCCACCTGGCAGGTCGTAGACACCTTCTCGGATGCCGGCTGTTGAGTTGCTGCGTGGCAGTGAGCTCACGTGTCCCCAGGACACGTCTGTGACATCGATCCCCGAGTCCAGTGTCGCAAGCCCCAGGACAGTGCGTCCTTTGTGAAAACTTCTCTGTCTGGTGGCCTAGCAACACATTCTTGGGACGATCAGTGTGAGGAGACAGGAGAATGTTGTCGTGGAAGTTCTGTGGAAGCCGTCCTGAGGGGCTCGATTTTCTTGATGGTTTTGTGGAAGATCCTGTCACCCTCTGAAGCACGAGGCTGAGGTGAGCCAGGGCCAGGAGGCCTGGGGGAGCTCCAGCGAGGGGACAGAGCTGGGCTGGGGGGACCAGGTGGCCAAAGGCACGGTGTGGCCCACAGAACAAGTCCAGGGCTGGGGAGCAGATGGACAGTGAGGGCCAGAGGTCAGGGTCATGCTCAGCAGCAGGGCCTGCTCTACCCGGAGCACGGCGGGGGGCAGTGCTGCCTCCAGCTCGTCCCCCAGCTGTGTGCTCACACGTGCACGCACATGCATGCACATGCCCACACACGCTCATACACGCTCACATGCATACAGTGCCCACACACGCATACATGCACACGTGCTCGCACACACGCTCACACGCACAGGTGCCCACACATGCTCATGCATACATGCACACACAACCTTGCACACACACACACTCACAATGCATATGTGCACACGTGCTCGCACACACGTGCTCACAAACGCTCACATGCACACATGTGCTCACACACACTTTCACACACACACATGCACACACACAGCTCAGAGAGTTCCCACGGGGCCTTTGGAGCAGGAACAATGGGCAGGGCTGTGCTGGCAGACAGGCTCCTGGGAGGGGATCAGGTGGCCCTTGGGACATTTGATGCATCCATTTTGATCTCTCTAATCTTGTGAGGAGACCCCCCCATGGCACCCCATTCAAACCCACCCGCGAAGGCAGGGCTCCGGCAGCTGTGTGAACCGTCTCTGAACTGGGAAGTGCTGGGGCCCCCGGCACCTTGGCGGCTGTGGACTCCTGTGTGATCTGACCTGAGCGTGCAAGGGGCTGGTGCCAGCCCACTTGCTTTTTCCCCGCAGCCCTATCAGGGTGGCTGTGGGCCCCCCAGGAGCACGGACAGGGAGGCCTGTCATGTGGTTGTGAACAGCCGCCAGAAGCCAGGTCACGTCGTGCCCCGCGACTGTCCTGTCCGGGGGGGGGTGGCGGTCACCCAGATGGACTTCCTCTTCCAGCTCAGGAAGTTTTAAAAATCACCCCTAAAAAGATCATTTCAGCGTAGTGATTGAGCACCGTAGAGAGGTTTAGGAACGGTTCCAGGAACGCCGTGACATCGCTGCATGGCTGTTTCAGGGTTTGGCTGAACTTCGGATGCGATCTCGAGTTGTGCTGGAGGCCTCCGGGCTCTCGTGTTCCAGCGGTCCTGCTGTGTGTTTGCCCCACCGGGGTGGCGTGCGGGCACCGGGACGAGTCGGAGGAGGTCTGCCAGGAAGCGGGTGGGGGAGGGTCTTGGACTGCTCCCCATCCCCGGCCTGGGGTGTTGATTAGCCTGCGTGAGGAGTGGCGGGATGTCCGCACACGGTCCCAACTCGGTGGGAGAAGCCACAAAAGATTGGGACAAAGCAGTGCCTCGTCCACATTTGCGTCCTTCGTGCCCTTAGGGAGGGGGGGTGCATGTGTGGGGGGTACAGTCGGGCTGGGAGCCTCCTCAACACAGGGAAGAGGTCAGGCCCGGCTCCTGGGTAGCTGGGCACGAGAGCATNTCTCGAGTTGTGCTGGAGGCCTCCGGGCTCTCGTGTTCCAGCGGTCCTGCTGTGTGTTTGCCCCACCGGGGTGGCGTGCGGGCACCGGGACGAGTCGGAGGAGGTCTGCCAGGAAGCGGGTGGGGGAGGGTCTTGGACTGCTCCCCATCCCCGGCCTGGGGTGTTGATTAGCCTGCGTGAGGAGTGGCGGGATGTCCGCACACGGTCCCAACTCGGTGGGAGAAGCCACAAAAGATTGGGACAAAGCAGTGCCTCGTCCACATTTGCGTCCTTCGTGCCCTTAGGGAGGGGGGGTGCATGTGTGGGGGGTACAGTCGGGCTGGGAGCCTCCTCAACACAGGGAAGAGGTCAGGCCCGGCTCCTGGGTAGCTGGGCACGAGAGCACGAGGATGGAACGCTCTTCACTGGCTGGGGAGCAGCAGGGAAGGAAGTTTCCGGAAAGGGGCTGCAAACTAGGAAAGATGGGTTTCTGTTTAGAAGGTTGGGTGTGGGGCACCTGTGGGGCATATGTGCGCATACAGGAGACCCCGCTTTCCCCTGTGCCCCCAAGACCGGCCTTGGTTTCCTTCTGTTTTCTGTGTAAAGAACAGGTTGCTAAGCACAGTGACCCCCCAGGGCAATATTCTCTGCCAAGGACGGTGCCCCCAGGAGACGCTGGCTGACGTCCGGCAGTGTTGGGGGTACCCCCGGCACTTGTGGCTGGAGCCCAGGGATGCTGCTCAAACCCAACAGTGGCCGGGGTGGCTGCACCACGAAGAGGTGCCCACGGCTCCGTTGAGAAGCCGCAGTCTCAGGGAGTTCGGTGATTTCCAGCATCTTTCTGTCCATCGGAGAAACCGTCTATTCCAGAAGCGTACTTCACTACAAGGTTTTTAGGAGGTGTGAGGTTGTTACTTTTATAAAGTGACAGGTGACGCCCGGGAGCCTCGGCCACTGCTCCCTCTGCAGACAGGCCGCGATGGGCTCCAAGAAGGCAGTGATGGGGAGTAAGATGCGAGGCGATTTCACCGGAAAGATGCTTGGGGTGCGTCAGCAAGGAAAGCGCAGATTCTGGCCCAGGTCGGCAGGACTGCGCCCCTGGGTGGGGAGGGAGCTGCAGGGGACAGGCCAGGCTGCAGGACGGACCAGCCTGTGCCCTGGGCCCCCGCGTCCTTGTCTGCTGAGTCCTGTCCAACAACGTGGCCACCAGCCAGGTCTAGAGCGGCCTGGAAGTAACCTCTCCTCACGGCAGGACTTCTGACCTCTCATCTCACGGCAGGCTCCTTTCCAGAAGACCGTTCTGTTCTTCCCAGTCTCACATGCGGTGCGAGGTGGTGCAGGATGCAGGCAGACATTAGAGAAATGCTCGCATCGCGTAGAAAATGGAAGTGCCCCCAAATTCCCACCGCTAACTCTTTGCGAGACACTCCTCTGTTTCGTGTACACGCACCGACGTACTGTGGTTCCCGCTTGTGCCCGCCGTGCTTCCCGGAGACCCCTCCAGGCCGGCTGGAGGCGGCTGGCCGTCACAGGGCGGTTGCACGTTGCCCCTGGAGGACCGTGGGCGGTCCCCACGGCCACCCCCAGACCCCGACCCCGGAGGAGAGCGACGGCAACCGGGTACCGTGTCCTGTGTCCTGCGGGGACGTGCTGTCTGACTTCTCAGATTCGCGGTGGAGTTCTTCGCCTGCTAACGAGAGAGGACAGTTCTGAAGATCAGGGCCTCTGCTCCCGATTTGCAAACGTGTGGTGAGCTAGGAGAGGAGTGCCCGGCCGAAGGCTGCTCCTCGGCTGAGCGCGGAGGAGGGGACGGGAGCCGCGGGGAGACAGAACAGGAAAGGACCCTTCCCACCCTTGATCTTACTTAACTTCCTGAAATCCCTCGTCTGATGCTGTCATCCTCGCACACAGTCGTGAAATGCAGCTCAGCTCGCGGCTGAGGTGCTAACGGGCGGGCCGGGTCCAGACTGCCTGTCCCCGTCTGTGCCCCTGTCCCCCCAACCTGCTTCCTGTGTCCCCCGAGGGGCAGCCCAGGCCAGACCCACACCCTGTCCCTCACTTTCCTCAGTGAAGCGTGCAGGCAATAGGGACTTTGGCCTCCCCGCTGGTCTCGGTCCGTCTTTAGGAAACACGGTTCTGTGCCTTCCTGCGTGTCCCGTGCAGAAGCCGCACACGTGTGAGGTAACATCCTGCTCACAGGTGCTTGTCTCGATCGCACCCAAGGAACAGGACGCTTTGGGTAGGCTGACTGTAGCGGAAGACACGGAGGTTCACCCCAAAGCCCCTCCCTGTGTCGTGTCCCTTGTCCCGTCCCCCAGGAGCAGACCCGTGTCAACCCGGGCCTCCCTCTGCCCAGAGCCCCCTGAGCTCCAGCTCCCCTGAGTGGGAGCTGCATCAGCCACCAAGTCACAAGCCCTGCGTCCCTACGTCCCGTCCTTCCATCCCTGTCCCTCCCTCGGCTCCTGCTTCTCTCCCAGGCTACCTTCTGTGCGGCTTGTCCTGGCCTCCTTGCGGTCTCTGCTCAGACTCTGAGCCCTTCCCCCCACCTCCAGCCCTGCGCTGCGCCCCCTCCTCTGCCCTGTCACCCCAACATCACCTCCACGCACTCCGTCTGTGATGGTTCCCTGGAAGTTGTAGGAGGGCAGAGCAGGGGCTGCGGTGGGAACGGGGTCCGGTGTCCGGTGGGTACCCGCGCGAGCTGGGGCTGCGGGGGTCTCGGTGTGGCCCGTCATGGCTGTGTGCGACGTAATGGCTCATGAGCCTGCGTGCGGGACTCGAGGGGATGCTCAGGCCCTAGTGAGCAGGGCGCGGGGCGGCATCGTGACGTCACACGCGTCCTCCTTCGGTTCTTCAAGTCTGTCAAACCGACAGGCAAGATTGGGATTATCAATTTGCAGACTGTCTTGCATGGGCCATCCTGTGAGTCACGTGTCACTTCCCCGCATTTCATGACGTCAGATAACGACTGTCTTCGTGTCTTGTGCAGCTCCTTGTGCCAGCGGTCGTCTTGGTACTGAGAAGCCGGTCACTCCTAGTTACTGTGCACACTTAGCGTATCGTGACATCCTCGGCTGTTCCTTATCAGACAGGCCCCGCTGTAAGGACTAGCCAGGCCTGCGGGAGAGCCTGCCGTTTGTTCTCGGTGGTCTGCGGTCACCATGTGAGCGTGTGATCCCATGTGGGGGAATCCCTGACTCATCCTGCAGTGCTCCTGAGCCCCTGCCCAATGCCCCAGACACACACCTGGCAGCCCCTCCCGCAGGAGACAGGGCGGAGGGCCAGGAAACGTTGGTGTGGACTCAGCGGGACTCGAAGGACGGGCAGGCCAGCGCCCCACGAAACGAGGAGGGTGTGGGGAGGCAGGCTGTGGGACGGGAGCTGGTGGCAGGGAGCCCGCGTGGCTGCCCTGAGCAGAGGCTGCTACAGCGGGGAGAAGGGAGAGCCACAGCTTCTGGCTGAGGGAGGGAGAAGGCAGGGCGCCCTGGAGGGAGGCCTCGCGGAGAGGTTTTGCCGAGGGCAGGGTGCCGCACGGCAGGGCCCGGAGCCGCCCCTCCCCGGCCTCTGACCCCTGGTGCGCCGGAGCCCACGCTGCCCTCTGAGGCCACCTCTGGTTCCTCAGCCAGAGTATCTCTGTCCCTTGCTCCTGACCATTCTGACCCCCCTGGAGACTGTCCCCTCCCAGCCTTCCAAGGCTCCTTCGAGGCCCACGCCCATCTAGAGGCTGCCTTCCCGGGTTTACAACTTGACCTCTGCAGGCAGTGACTTCCAGACGATGTCAAGTTGCTGAAATGCCACAGCAGTGGTTTTCTGGGGGCTGTTACCAAAATAGAGCCCTTTAGCTCGATGGCAGGCCTTACAGCAGCCTGGGACCAGACCACAAATTATAATGCTGTTCTATGTAAAACAGATCGTAGATCCTAACAACAGTTTGCGGACAGCCTTCCAGAATGTAGCCTGTGCAGACGGGGGCTTGCGGTCCTGGGTCTCCGCTACCCAACCCCCCCAGCCGTGTTCGACCCCGGCTTGCTTCTGCCATCCGGGCAGCTCCGTGGAGTGGCTTCCTCTGGGTTTCCCGCAATGGACATCAGCTGCTGTCCGCCCCCAGGCCCATGCAGACCTTCTCCTCCCACTCTGACTGGAGCCCCCAGACCTTTCCAGAGCCCCCGCCCACCCCTGGCCTCCGCCTCAGTGGGGCCCTGGCTCCCTGGGGCACATGCGGCAGCCCTGGGTCCTGCCTGTCCCACGGCTCATCCTGTGCTTCCTCCCCACTTGGATTCCTGAGTCAGAATGAGGACACACACTGTGCCTTGAACATCTTTCCCCAAATGCAGCACAGTGGCTGGCCTGGAAAAGTCAGCCGAGCAGATCACTGGAAAAGTTGGCAGTCTACATTTGGATAAAACATCCCCTCTTCTGGGGCGCCTGGGTGGCACAGCGGTTAAGCGCCTGCCTTCGGCTCAGGGCGTGATCCCGGCGTTATGGGATCGAGCCCCACATCAGGCTCCTCTGCTATGAGCCTGCTTCTTCCTCTCCCACTCCCCCTGCTTGTGTTCCCTCTCTCGCTGGCTGTCTCTATCTCTGTCGAATGAATAAATAAATATATAAATCTTTAAAAAAAAAATTCCCCCTTCCTAACATTGAGTTTCCCAAATGTGTTTAGCTCTGAATTTAAAAACCACATAGGATTCTTTTTTTGTTGTTGTTACTTTTGGATGTCTAATGAGAATATTAAAGCGGAACGGTCCCAGCATTTTGGAATGGACTTCATGTATTCATGTGAATTCTTTGAACCTCATCTGACATGAGAATGTGGCCTTTACAGATGCCTGCTCGGTGCCTATTTCTGAGATTATCACCGTGGAAGAAGCAGACACTCACGGGAAACACCACAGCAGCGGAAAATGGCAGAAGATGGAAAAGCCCTTCGCATTCACAGGTGACGGAGCGAAATCCCTCCCCGGTCTTCCCTGGTTTCACGCAGTGAAAGGGCAGCTTTTTTGTCACTTGTTTGACAAGCTCATTGTTTCCTTTTTTTTTCTTTTAGAAATTGCCTTATGTAATTTTTTCCAAGATCGACTTTTTAATTAATGTTTTGATCATCTCGTTTCTTTGTTTTTAATATGGGTTGAAGGAACTGAGAAGTAGGTCTTTCTCCTGATGGCCTTGGGAGTGACTCACTAGCCAGGAGGCGGGCACGGCGGGGTGGGGGTGGGGGGTCCATGCACGAGCGCGCGGGGCGCGGGGCACGCTGACCGGCCACGCGGTCTGTCTCTGCAGTGCACTGTGTCCAGAGAGCCCGCCGCCACCGCTGGAAGTGGGCGCAGGTCACCTTCTGCTGTGCCGAGGAGCCGCTGTGTCACCTGTGGCTGCACACCCTCCAGGAGCTGCTGGGGAAGCTGGGTACGTGCGTGTTCGTGCACCCCCGAGACCCAGGGTCGCACCGTGTCTGCTGCCCACCCTCTGTGCACAGCTTCCTCTAGCCAATGCGGTGCTAAATCGGTGTGACCAGCGTACCAGTTAGAGGAGCCCCTAGCCTAGTGGGCCGTCCCCCACGGGGCCTCCACGGCTGGGGCGTCTCCGCTGACCAGCGGCGAGATGGGGCATGGTCCCTGGCCTGTGGGGCCTTAGTCTCTGTTTCTGGCAGCGGGGATGGGGATCCCTGCATTCCGGGTGAATGTGGGGAGTGAAGCAGGCCGTGGGGGCCGCACCTCCACACATCTGGGGTGTGCCCGACACAGGAAATGCGGGAGGCTTGCTGGGTGACCAGAGTCTGTCTGTCACTCCTCGGAAGATGGTCAGTATCCGTAATCCTGTTCCATGCTGTTCGGTTATAATCTCAGTACGTAATCCGGTCAACTCCGCACGGGCTTTCACCACAGAACACAGTGTGCACGGGGGTGGTTTTCAGTCTTTTAAAATTAATTTCGCATCTGGATCCAAAAAGTGAGTGATGACTTATTTGAAGATGGTGTGGCCCGCCTGCGAGCTTGAGAGAGACTTCCCACCCGAGAAGCGTCCTGCGTCTCACCATCTCACCCCGCGGGACACGGCGTGGGCCGTCCGCGGCTCCTCACCTGTTGGGCCCCGGGGTGCGGGGGGAGCTCCGTCCTGCTCGTCCCTCCCGACATCTGTGCGCGGCTGCGCGGGAGACTGCCTGCCCCCCCCGCCCTGTCGCTGTCCTGAGACTTGGCGTGTTTGGACTCGGGCGGGTTCCGTAGGTTTGGCTCCAGGAGGAAGCCTTAGCCCTGCACGCGGGGGTGCTCTCCGCTGCCTCGCAGGAAAGCCCCCGCCGTGGCCCACTGCCAGGCTTCTCGTGTCTGCGGGGATGCGCGGACTCGGCTGCGTCAGCCGCTCCGACTGTGTCACCTTATTGTCTCCGGAAGTCGTGCAGACTCAGGGAAGCGACGGGTCCCGCGCGCACAGCCCACACCCTGAGCGCATCCAGATCCCAAACCAGAGCCCTGCCGGCCCCCGCGCCCCCCGCGGCCCCTCCCCGCCGCCGATCACGGCCGGCATCTCAGGAGCAGGTGCGCCGTCTTGGGCTGCGTGTAAGTCAGATTGTACCGCGGCAGCGCCGGTGTGCGGCCTCTGGGCTCAGTGTCAGGTTGTGAAGCTCGGCTGCTGCTCGTCCGGCTGGCGGCGCGTCCCCCGCCTACGACTGCGTGCTTACCCATCTTACTGTTGGAGGTCCCTGGGCTGGCTCCCGGATGTGGGCTGCTGCGGACACTGCCACACGGAACGTTCTGGCACGGGTCTCGTGCTGGGCACACGCTGGCCCTTCTCTTGGCTGTGTACAAGGGACTGGAATTTCTGGGGCGAGGGGCACGCGTGTGCTCCCCGGTGGACACCGTCAGACCGCCCTCCAGACTGCGGTGCCCTCGACACGCCCTGGCGGAACGTCAGAGTCCTGGCTGCCCCGCTTCTTGCCCACACCCTAAAAACTGCAGCTGCTTTGATGGGTGTCAGGAGTCTCGTGCTGTGGTACTAATTTGCATTTCCCTGTAGCTACTGAGGTTGAGAAATACGTTCCTATGTTTACGGACCACTTGGAAATCCTCTTCTGTAAGGAGTCTGCTTAAGTCCTTCGTGCATTTTTCTGTTGGGTTGTCCGTCCTTTCTTGACGTGGTGTAGATGCTGTCTGCGTACCGTGGATCCCGGGCTTCTGCTGGATTTACGAGTTATAGGTACCTTCTCTCGTTCTCTGGTTTGCCTCTTTACGCTCCTCCTGAGGTCTGCTGATGGACACACGTCCTCGATGTTAGTGTAGTCCTAGTTCTTTTTTGTTCTCTGTGGTTAGTTTGGATCCTATTCCACGTCCTTGTCCACTCCAGGACCAAAAAGATATTTTCTCCTCAAAACCTTGTCTTACCTTTCACATTAGACCCGCAGTCCGCCTGGAGTTGGTTTTGTGTGTGGTGTAGGGGGAGTGGTCAGGGCTCATGGAAATAAATACAGGCCGGTGCTCGAGCCCCCGCGGCTGATGGCAAGGACGGTCCTTTCCCCGCCCATGGTCGTGCCGCGAAGCCGCCACGCCGCCACGCTGACCTTCACACCTTGTTTCTGTGTTGACCTTGGATTGAACTTCACGTGGCATCCAATGACTTTGCAAATTCACTTATTAATTTTAATGGACTGATGATTCTTTTGCATTTTAAGCAGAATCAGGTCACCTGTGAACCATGCACTCCTGTTCATTCATCTTAGTTCCTGGCTCCTCATCTCTCTCTTACACTTCTGCCCGGGGCAGCTCCCAGGGGAGAGGATCGTCTCAGTCCTGCTCTTGGGAGCAGTTCTCAACATTTCTCTATCAAGAATGATGTTTCTTGGGTTTTTAACAGATTTTTTAAAAAACCTATTAAGGGGGCCCCTGGCTGGCTGAGTCGGCACGACAGGTGACGCTTGACCTCGGGTTGTGAGTTCAAGCCCCACGCTGGGCGTAGAGATTACTTAAAAAATCAAAATAAAAATTTAAAAATCAGGAAAAAAACATCTTAAGGAAGTTCTTTTCTAATTCCTAGATTTCTAGACTGTTTTTTCTTAAACCGTGGCTGATTGTGGAATTTGATAAATGCTTTTTCTGCATCTCTCGAGGTGCTTGTGTGATTGAGTTAATGTGCTAAGTACCTTGGTTTCTCTTATATAAAAGTCTTTGTATTCCTATGAAATCCACTGGGGCCTAACCTGCTAACTCTTTTTATATATTTCTGGAGTTGGCTTGCTGATATTTTGTTCAGGATTTCTGCACCTCGGCTCAGGGGACAAGGAGCCATGCGTGAGTCTCCTGCCTGGTTCTGCCATCAGGCGTTGGTGGCCCCGTGCGGGGAGCTGAGAGGTGCTCCTTCCTTCTGTTCTGGGGAAGCATTTACGTGATACTGGGGCTGTGGGTTTGCCTGGGTCCTTGGAAGCATTCACTGGTGAAACTGTCTGGGACCTGGGTTTCTTTCTGAGAAGGTTTTCATGAATGACTTTGGTTTCTTCATTAAATATCAGACTATTCAGATTTTCTATTGCTTCTGTCAACTTTGGTAAATATTATTTTTTAAGAAATTCTGGGGGCGCCTGGGTGGCACAGCGGTTAAGCGTCTGCCTTCGGCTCAGGGCGTGATCCTGGCGTTATGGGATCGAGCCACATCAGGCTCCTCTGCTATGAGCCTGCTTCTTCCTCTCCCACTTCCCCCTGCTTGTGTTCCCTCTCTCGCTGGCTGTCTCTATCTCTGTCAAATAAGTAAATAAAAAATCTTTAAAAAAAAAAAAAAGAAATTCTGTTCATTCATCCAAGTTTATAAATTCATTATTAATACTTCCCTTGTGATATGTGCAGACTCTGGGGTAACGTCCCCTTTCTCCTTCCTGATAATTACTAATTCGTCTCTTCCCCCTTGTTCTGTAGCGCCTTTATTAGGGAATTGTCAATTTTATGAATCTTTGTATTTTTATTTCTAAAAGACTTTAGTTATTGGTCAGAGAGAGAGCGAGCACAGAGGCAGAGGGAGAAGCAGGCTCCCCGGGATCGTGACCTGAGCCGAAGGCAGACGCTTAACGACTGTGCCACCCAAGCACCCCATTTTTATGAATCTTTTTAAAGAACCAACTTTCGGCTTTGTTGGTTTTCTCTACTGTACGTTGCCCCCAGTATTTTATTGTCAAGTTTTTCAAGCATACGGACGAACCGTGTCACAAACAGGGACGTACCCACCACGTAGCTGCTTCAGTGGTTGACGGTTTGCGATCTTCGCTTTGCCAGCGTCTGTGAATCTGTCCGTTAGTTGATTGTATTGTCTGCTGGGTTTCGGAGTTACTGACCGACGGGGGTGCTTTAAACACTTCAGCAGGCGCCTCCTGAATTAGAGACCGGCATTTGCGTACAGTTCCGAGCCAGAATCCCCATACGGCGAAGTGGGCGGGTCAGGAGTTGAACTCAGCGGTATCTGAACACGCATACACGAGCCGTGTCGCCCAGACTCCTGTGAGACGTAGATCACCGCAGTTTTCTCGTGACCCTTCCCGTCGGTACAGAGACGGCCACCACACAGATGGAGTCACGTCACGGGCGCTCCTTCGAGCAGGGCAGAGGCTGCACACGACAGCGCTGAGAGGGAGCTGCGTTGGTTGTAGACCAGTAGTCTGGGCTTTTTCACTGCCGAATAGTACTCCTGTCGTGTGGCCGGGCCGCGTCGGGAGCATCAGCCGCCAGCAGACCGACACGTGGGTGTTTTCGCTCGGGGCCAGTCGTGAACAGCTCTTGTTAACTTCTGTGTGCACGCAGGTTTTCAATTTGGGGGCATATACGTTCTTGCTACTTTGATTATTTGCTAGTTAACTTTGTATTTGCGCATCAGGACCTGTGTGAACTGACCGCAACAGAAATGTTGGGAGTGGCTGTAAAGACCTATATATGAGCCAGGTGAGAAGGCTCTCTGGACGGGACTGAAGCCAGGGGCTGACGGGCTGTCTGTGTCTGTCTGCCCATCTCTCCGTCCTCTCTGTCTGTCTCTCCTAATGGTCCCTTCTGTACACCTGTTTCTTCTTGTTCCCTGCAGACGCATCTTCCTTCACCTTCCAGAAGTCACATCTGTAGGACTCTTCGCCAGGAGACAGTGTCTGTCTCAGTCAGAATTCTGAATTCCTGGGGATTTGCGGATACACAGAGCTCCTGCCCGTTCTGATAGACTGTCATTTTCTCTTTTCATTTAGGAAACTGGTTAGCACTGTTCTTTACCTGTAAGATGCTTTTTATCAGGCAGTACTAAGCGGAGTCCTCAAACCGCAGTCATTTGATCTGCCCGCTAGCACAGCCGTTCGTCCCGACGATCTGTTGCCTCACTGACTTACACATTGTTGTTTTGTAGCATCGAGACCAAAGCACTTACTGGTGTTTATCAACCCGTTTGGAGGGAAAGGACACGGCAAGCGGATCTACGAAAGGAAAGTGGCACCACTGTTTACATTAGCCTCCATCACCACCGAAGTAATTGGTAAGGTGTAAATTCTGTTCAACATACAGAAGTAAATTTGAGAACGATTCAAGTGTGGTCGCTCGACAAGATTTTTATCTTACAAGGTTATCTTAAATGAAGTAAAATGTGTTGTTTTATATACCAGCATGAGAACAATACAAAATAAAGAATGTATACTTTTCTAGCGAAGTCTTAGTATGAAAAGCACTCAAGAGAAACACTAAGACGAGGAAAGGTAAAGGTCCTGGACAGGAAATCCTTGCGGGAAGAGAGAGAAGCAATTACTAAGGCTTAGAAATAATTTCACCAATAAGTGACACTTGAGGAACCGTAATGTGTCTGCGACATTTTTAGTGCAAACTCTCAACGCCGGGCGGAGGTGCAGAGACGCCGTTCTCCCCCCCGACCCTGTGCTCTGAGGTCCGTGCACACTTCCTGAGGGGCTGCTGGCAGTGTGGACAAAGAGCCTTAAAAATGTGGGCGGTTTGCCCAGTACCCCTTTCCTAGGACGACACTTGGGCGTACGGAGTGACACGCACAGAGGTGTGCGGCCACGTCTTACGGTAGCAAACCAGTGTGAGCGCCTACGGGCAGGAGACGTGGGGGCAGTTGTGCCCCCGTGAATCCGAAGGGACAGCACGTGGCCCTTTAACGTGGTCTTCCAGAGAACTTTTCACTGAAAAAGAGTGGCTGTGATAAATGCTGGGAAGTCGGGGGACCAAGACTCCACGCGCAGTAGCGTTTCTGTTGTGTTTTCGTTTCTTACGTTGAGTGCACACCCTGTGGACTCAGGTTTTCTTTTTCTTACATCTTGGGATACTCTAAAATTTTCTTTTTTTTTATTTAAATTCAATTAATTAAAATTTTCAACATAACTGGGATAATAAAGAAAAGCTATGATATAGAAGACGTAATCTTTTTCCAGAAAGTTACTATTTGTTGGCAATTAGATGCCAGGAATGTGACATCTTACCCTGAGCATGTCACCTTCCCCTGGGGACAGCGTCCCCTCTCTGTAAGAGGGACTCCTTGCAGGAAATCCTCCTGACGGTTATAGGACCTCATTTAAAAAGAAGGGTTTGCTTGTTTTATATTTTAGATTGGATTCTCCGATGTGAATGTAAGCTATACAACGTAATGTTATTTTTCCCCACAGTTACCGAACGTGCAAATCAGGCCAAGGAGAGTTTGTATGAGATTAACATAGACAAATACGACGGGTGAGTACGGCTCCTTTCCCTGGACTCCTGCTGTGCAGTGGACGCTAAGCAGGCTTTGCCCATCTTACGGTTGTTCACTCCCTGTCCTTGGTTTTGTTCTCAATTGTCATCGGAGAAAATTAGAAACATCAGAAGAGTCCATCACACCTTCTGTGACTTGGAGACAACCACTGGCCGTTCTCCTTCTCCATCTTCCTACCTACATACACAGACGAATCTTCTCTGAATCATTTGAAAGTCTGTTACAGACATGATCACCTTTCCCTGGTGATCATGATATTTAGGGATCATGATATTTAGGTGATATTTAGGGATCACCTGTCTAAATATTTGAGTGCATATTTCCTAAAAAGAAGGCTATTCTCTTCTGGAACAAAATACCACGATAACCCAGGAAACCACACGACACAACGCTCTTATCTGTTCGCTGTCCTCATTTGGGTCCCGCCAGTTGTCCCATTGTTCCTTTAGGGTGGGAGACCTGTCTAGACCTTGGACCCCATCGTGAGCGCTCTGGTCTCAGCTCTGGAGCCGTTCCTCAGCCTTTCTTGGTGTGGCTGAGGTTCTGAGAGGGTAGACCTGTTGTTCCGTCACACCCCTCGGTTTGGGTGTGTCTGATGTCTCCTCTTGCGTGCTTGGCTGCGTGACACGGGGNGCCCGGGGGGGGGGGGGGCTGCTGCACTCTTTCCGCCGGCCCCACGTGCAAGTCTGTGTCTGTGCTGTGTCTGTCTGCTGGCGTGTCAGCCCCTGGAGGGCCAGCGTCCTCGGCCCTGTGCGCAGCTGTCCCCCGGCACTTGGCACAGGCCTAGCACGTGGCAGGTGGTCGGCGAATGAGCTTTGGGGCAGGGCGGCTGCCTCCACAGTGGTGAGGACCCGGGGGGCTCACGGACTGGTGCTGAGGATGAGGCCTTTTGGAAAGACCCTTTTGTAAGCCGTGTGGCGGGTACTGATGTGGTGGGATGGGACCCAGGACGGCGAGAGAGGCTATGCACTGTGGGCAGAGCCGGCCGGCTGGCTGCAGAGGACACATGCAGAGCAGATGGTCTCCATTGACTGGTCCCAGTGACCGCATCCTGCACAGGACACGCAGGGACTTGTAACGCAAGTGACAGTGACGTGACCAGCCGTGAGATAGGAGCTGACGTCAGGTTTGGAGACAGTGGTGCAGCCAGTGGGGAGAACGTGAGCCGAGAGCTCAGCAGGGCGAGTCGGGCCCCGGAGTCCAGGCGACGTGAAGGTTGAGGGCAGCTGCAGGGCTCCCTGCTAGAGTCCGGCTGGGGGGTGCCGTGCGGGGCGAGTCAGGCCCCGGAGTCCAGGCGACGTGAAGGTTGAGGGCAGCTGCAGGGCTCCCTGCTAGAGTCCGGCCGGGGGGTGCCGTGCGGGGCGAG
>NC_048232.1:88272555-88275039 GCF_002007445.2 Ailuropoda melanoleuca | reverse complement strand
GGGGGGGGGGGGGCTGCTGCACTCTTTCCGCCGGCCCCACGTGCAAGTCTGTGTCTGTGCTGTGTCTGTCTGCTGGCGTGTCAGCCCCTGGAGGGCCAGCGTCCTCGGCCCTGTGCGCAGCTGTCCCCCGGCACTTGGCACAGGCCTAGCACGTGGCAGGTGGTCGGCGAATGAGCTTTGGGGCAGGGCGGCTGCCTCCACAGTGGTGAGGACCCGGGGGGCTCACGGACTGGTGCTGAGGATGAGGCCTTTTGGAAAGACCCTTTTGTAAGCCGTGTGGCGGGTACTGATGTGGTGGGATGGGACCCAGGACGGCGAGAGAGGCTATGCACTGTGGGCAGAGCCGGCCGGCTGGCTGCAGAGGACACATGCAGAGCAGATGGTCTCCATTGACTGGTCCCAGTGACCGCATCCTGCACAGGACACGCAGGGACTTGTAACGCAAGTGACAGTGACGTGACCAGCCGTGAGATAGGAGCTGACGTCAGGTTTGGAGACAGTGGTGCAGCCAGTGGGGAGAACGTGAGCCGAGAGCTCAGCAGGGCGAGTCGGGCCCCGGAGTCCAGGCGACGTGAAGGTTGAGGGCAGCTGCAGGGCTCCCTGCTAGAGTCCGGCTGGGGGGTGCCGTGCGGGGCGAGTCGGGCCCCGGAGTCCAGGCGACGTGAAGGTTGAGGGCAGCTGCAGGGCTCCCTGCTAGAGTCCGGCCGGGGGGTGCCGTGCGGGGCGAGGTCTGTTCTGCTTTTGTTTTGTCTCCTTAGTTTGTAGCAGTTTGGCCT
This sequence comes from Ailuropoda melanoleuca, assembly GCF_002007445.2. NCBI lineage: Eukaryota > Metazoa > Chordata > Mammalia > Carnivora > Ursidae > Ailuropoda > Ailuropoda melanoleuca. Next base: position 88,274,263 of record NC_048232.1, on the reverse strand, counting down.
GAAGGGAAGCACCCAGCTTGCGGGCTGAGGCAGAGGGCATTCTGTGTGATGAGCGGGGCCCCTGGGCACAGCAGGGCCGGAGGCTTGGTCCTAGCCCTGCCCTTCATGGCCTCCTGTGGCCACACCGGGAATCAGGGCGGGGCCGCGGGGGCAGAAGTTTCGACTCGGGGAACCAGTGTAGGAACCCAAGTGGGTGGCCGCTGTTGTAGCCGTGGGACATGGGAGCACAGGGTGGCCGCAGAGGGTGCAGGGACTTGTGCCCGGGAAATAAGTGCTCCGAGTCAGCCACGGGGCCGGCCACCCCGATCGTCCTTCTCAGGACCCACGACGAGCGATGGAGAGTGCGGCACTGTGGGGGCAGCGGAAGGGACCCTCACAGCCTGTGTCCCCTGCAGAATCGTCTGCGTTGGCGGAGACGGCATGTTCAGCGAGGTCTTGCACGGCCTGATCGGCAGGACGCAGCGGAACGCCGGCGTGGACCAGAACCAGCCCAGGGCAGCGCTGGTGCCCAGCCCGGTCAGGATCGGCATCATCCCTGCAGGTCGGGGCGCCGCCTCCTCCCCCTTCCCTGGGCCATCAGCTTGGTTTTCCTTCACGCTCATTCTGTTACCGAGATGGTGATTTGATCACCCCGCGGGTGCAGACCTTATTGAGAGAGAGCTTGTGACCAAGTAAAGGACCCCTGATGTGTATCTGAGGGAATCCTGTCCTCCTTCCCCAGACGCCTGCTTCCCACAGGCGCTGAGAAGCTGGCGGCTGGGGGACAGTCTGCTCCCAGAGGACTGACCAGTTGGTGGGGGTGAGGGGACCTGGGGGGCACGGGGACCCCAGAGCACAATAGAGAAGGAAGGAAGCCAGGGAAACAGGTAGTTTTCTGGAAGTGGCTTGTAGCCCAGACCGGGGTGGGGGGCACTGGGGGCTGGGGGGCGACTCATGCCCTGGGTGGGATGGGGGCCAGGGCCTGTTAACCCTGTGGGCCCCTGGGCTGTGTCCTGAAGAGGTCTGGCTCAGGGTGGGTTTGTTTTTTTAAGATTTCCTTATTTGAGGGCTGGGGGGAGAAGGGGGAGAGGGAGGGGAGGGGGAGAATCTCAGGTAGACTCCCTGCAAAGAGTGGAGCCCAACGTGGGTCTCCATCCCGTGACACCGAGATCACGACCTGAGCTGAAACCAAGACTTGGACGCCCAACGGACTGAGCTGCCCAGCGCCCCTGGCTCAGCGTGTTTGTGTCTTTGCAGGAAGCACTAGTTCTTTGAAAAATCACCGTGTGGAGCTAAGCCTGTGCATTGTGGGTTCAAGGCTCTGCACACAAGGCTGCAGGCATGAGGCGTGTGCTCAGCGCCGGGTCTGCCCCGTGGAGGCCGCCACACAGGCTGGCTGTGCACCGGGCTCTGGTCAAAAGTCCCACGTGGCGCATCCTGTCATCTCGTTGCCACGACAGCTATGTGGGAGCTGCCATCATGGTCCCGCTTTATGGACCAAGACGAGCCATCACAAGGTCGCCCAGAGGGTCCTCTCTGCCAGTCAGGAAAAGCCTTTGTCTTTTCCGACAGGCTAACGTCGTTTACGTAGTAGTATTTCTTCTTGGCTGGTTATAGCTCACAGCTCTTTTCCCAGGTTAGGCTGTTGTCGTTTGAGTTTGCATGTGAACTGTTCTGGACTACATGGATTTTGTTTTTCTATCTGCTAAGCTCTTTTTTTTTTTTTTAA
>NC_048232.1:88270648-88272422 GCF_002007445.2 Ailuropoda melanoleuca | reverse complement strand
CCAGGATCACGCCCTGAGCCGAAGGCAGACATTTAACCGCTGTGCCACCCAGGCACCCCTAAGCTCTTTTCCATGACGTCTTTTATGGCCGTTTGCCCGCAGTAGCCCTGCCACTGATAATACCCTAAGCTGCTAACATTCCCAAGGAGTGTGGGAGCCCCTGCAGTGCCCACACATCAGCAGCGTCATGAGGACGGATGGGGTGCGTGCTGTGCGCGTTCCGGGCCTTGGGGCCAGCAGAGAACAAGATGGGCATGGCCTCTGCCCACATAGGAGGCCCCAACAGAGGGCAGAGGGTGGATGGGAATGAGCGGTGTGCCCAGGAGGGGGGGCCCGCCTGGCAGGGGTGTCAGGAGTGGGGTCACCGAGGGGCCTGGACAAGGGCCCAGCAAGGTGAGATGCAGCTGGAGGAGGTCGTAGAGGCCGGTGGGCAGTGTTGTCAGAGCGGGCTTGCACACCACCCCGTCGTTGTTCTGGGCGGCATTGCCCGAGCCCTGGGGAGGACGCCGGTGCTTGGGCTGGTGGCCAGGTGGTCGGCCGTGAGTCGGCCGTAGCTTTGCAGCAGAGCCGACAGGCATCGGATGGAGGAATGGGGGTGGAGGCAGCAGATGGAGGAATGAGGGTGGAGGCAGCAGGGTGACCCCGTGACGTTGGTCTTGGTAACTTGGGGGCATGAAGACGAGGCATCGGGGTGGGGGCGAGAGTTCTGATGGAGATTAGAGACAGGGCTCCTTGGGGGCCCTGAGGCCAGCAGCCGGAGGAGCGGTGGTGCGGGATTGGGGCTGCGGGGATCTAGCTGGTGTGTCGCAGCCTTGGGGTGGCTGGGACGGTCCAAGACAGAGTGTGTTAGAGACCAGATCACTCTCCAGCTGCCTTGAGTCTGTTGCTGATGCTTTCTAAACCCTAGTCTCTGTCCACTTGAGGATTTAGAGGAAGGAGCCAGTCCACAGAAGGAGGGGGCCCTCTCCCTGTGCCTCCTGTCCTTGTTTCTCTGCGGCACACCCGAGCCCCCACGTCTCTGTGGACTTGGTGCTGGAACCCCGTCCTGATGCCCGGTCTGAGCCAGACCTTGCATTTCCAGCTGGGGCTTCCTCTTGGTTAAAGCCTTGGCTACACAGATGTCTGAGGAAATGCCCGGGGAGTTAGGTCATATCCGAGGGATGAGCTGTTGAAGGCACGTTGGAAGTTAAAAGGGAGGAATGGTGTTTTGGGGACTTGTCTGCCGACACCCGGGTCCCTCCAGCTGCGCCAGGCTGGCCTCTTCCAAACGTGAGGTGCCCACGAGCCGAAGGTCCCTGGAGCTCAGCTGTCATTCAGTCAGTGATCGCGCATGCGCGCAACGTGGGTTTCCCAGCCCCGCTGTGGGCCCAGGAGTGAGCGAGGTGGGGCCCCCAGGATGCGGGGAGGCCAGCTGTGGTACAGAACGCAGAGAGCAGAGCCAGGGCGGGGGGAGCATGCTGTTGCAGACAGGGTGCTCTGGGAGGCCTCTCACCATGACACTGTGCCAGGACCCGGAGTGTGGGGAGGACAGCCCTGTCGTTGGGCAGCAGGGGCCCCGTAGGGGCCGCAGGACAGGAGCGAGTCTGGCTCTGGCTACACTGTCAGGCCAGGAGGCAAGAGTGGGGAGCAAGAGGCAGGGCGCAGGGGGGAGGTGCAGGCAGAGGGCGGTGGCTCCAAGAAGGATCCGGAGTAGGGAGTAAGCCGAATGACAGCCTCCTTTAAAAATCTGACTTTTTAGCAAAAGAATCCCCGAAATTTGTCAGCAGCGCAGGTC
>NC_048232.1:88229037-88270548 GCF_002007445.2 Ailuropoda melanoleuca | reverse complement strand
GAATGACAGCCTCCTTTAAAAATCTGACTTTTTAGCAAAAGAATCCCCGAAATTTGTCAGCAGCGCAGGTCACCTGCCATATTCATTGCCTGCAGGACCAGATGACAGAGAACCATGTCCCTGCCAGTCCAGGGGCAGGGTGTGGGAAATCCTAGAACGCAAGTACACGGGGCCGCACCCCAGCCCGGCCGGGGCCTGGACGCCTGACCAGGAAGGCCGGGCACCCACACCGCCTTAGATGAGACGCGTCTGGCAGCTGCGGAAAGCCAGCGCCATCCCGGGGGTGCGGCGTCACCACGGCCTGCTCTGCTGCGGTTCTGCCGGGCATCCCGGCACGGGCGGACGTGAGCCCCGGGAAGTTCTGTCCCGAGACCGTGCCTCCCCAGTGCTGGCGTCTGGCCCAGGTAGACCTGGACGTAGAGATGCCTTCAGGGGCCTCGGGTGCTGAGGCCGCGGTGCGGGACGGGCTGGACGCTCCTTGCAGAGCTCCTGCTGGGAGTACGAGGGCCATCTCTGCGAACGCAGGCGAGTTCAGGACTCTGATGGGCGTGTGTTGTGAAGGATGGCTTGCCAGGAACGTAAACAAGGCCCCGGGCACGCAGGGGGAGCAAGTGGGCTCCGTTCTGGAAAGTTCTGGGGATGTGAAGAACTACCTCAGGGTAATTAAAAGCTCTTCTAGAGTTCGTTCCCTTGGAAATGTTCATGCTGGGTATGCGGGCACCCTTCATTATAAAGGTGAGGGTGTCGGAGAGTCAGAAACCACACGGGTTTTCTTAGATGCTGTTGCTGTTCATTTTTAACATTTTAAGACTTACTTCTATGGTCTTAAATGTTTATTTAAAAATGTTAAGTTTTTGGCTCATTTTTGGAATGGGATATCACTGAAATTTTCAGATAATCAAAACAAATACGCATATTAAGAACACGTGTGTGTGTACATAACTTTCCAGCCATCAGAAGCCGTACGTCCGCTTAGATGAAGTAATTCAGAACCTCCGCTCTGATGACAAACTGGCCCAGAGTCTGTTATGCGAAGATGTAACACAAGGTGCTTGCAACCCAGCACGTCCATCAGGGACCACGAACTTCCCGGCTTCCTGGGACATCACCTACGACGGGAGACTCGTCTGTTGTTCTGGGGCCCAGTGCGGAGACCCTGGAGCCTGCTGGTGTCCAGGCTTCCGTGCCGTTAACACCGGCTGTTCTCGGACGGGTCCGGGCCTGCGGGTCCGGTGTGTGGCAATATCGTGCGATCCTGGGTTGTCACGTGCTTCATTCTTGGGAAATCCACACGAGGCATCTTTCAACTGGTCAGCAGATGTGTTAAAATTCAGATTGCTCAGCCCCATCCCAGACCTGCTGAGTCAGAACCTCAGGGGAGCGGGGTTCAGGAATCTCTGTGACAAGCACGCAGCCCACTCAGGCCAAGAACAGTGACCTGGATTATGCCCCAGCTAGAAGCTGGGCAGACCTAGGGAGTGTTTGTGGCATCGTCACCACGCCCTGGGGATCCTCGCCGGGTTCCCTGAGGTCACCCCCAGTTCATGCACAAGCACACCAGCGGGAGGCGTGTGCTCGCTGAGCTCCGTGGGGTCCACTCCTGTCTTGTCCGGTGCAGGCTGTGAGCCAGGGTGCTGGCGTCGGGGCGAGGCTGTGTGTCACTCTGTTGGAAACTGGCTGCAGCTTTAAATTATTATAATGATATTAAAGACCTTTTCCTTTCCCTTATTCAGGGTCAACAGACTGCGTGTGTTTTTCGACGGTGGGCACGAACGATGCAGAAACGTCGGCCCTGCACATCATTGTGGGTAGGTCCCTCTCGTGGGCACAGACCGTGGGAGAAGCTCCATGCCGGCGGTGGGCTTGCGGACCTCCCTGGGCCTCCTGCCAGCAGGGCTCCGCGTGGGCCATGGGTCCCTGCAACCTCCCATCTTGTCCTGTCTTCCCGTGGCCATCGGGGGGGCCTTTCATCAGCACAAACCCTGCTCAGAGCCCTCTGATGCCCGCTCTGCATCCACACGCACCCTGTGACCCGACCAACTGCCTCAGTGCCCTGTGTGCAGGCCGGCCTGACCCTCAGGCCCGGACACGCCCACACTCGCCCGGTGCTCTGCTCTCTGTCCAGGACGCAGCCCCCGTCCCCGTCCACACAGGCTTGCCCAGCCCGAGTCCATGGCGCCTGCGACGCCCCTTCCGTGTGGCCTGTACTAGGCGCCTACACGCTCGGCCCGAGGGTGGGAGGCCACCCGTGTTGCTCGGCACCGGCTCAGAAAGCCAGGCGTGGCCCCGGAAGCTGCTCAGACGGCCACGGCCCCCGCTGCGTAAGCACGTGGCTCCCTCCCTGTCCCTGACGACGGTGCTTCTGCCATGTGACCTGAAGCCACACAAGTGCTGCTGACGAGTCGCCCATTTATGATTGTTCAGAACGCGGGCGCCTTTCCTCCCATTCGCGGCACGGAACACGCTCCACGGGGCCGTGCGTGTCCGTCCCAACAGGACGGCTTTCCAAACCTGTTGTGGAAATTCTCGTGAAATTCTGTCATTTGAGTGAAGCACAGGCGCCCAGCCCCCCAGGAGGACGGCCCCCCCCCCGCCCCGGTCATCGTCTGCGTCTGCGCGTGCTGGCGAGGCCCGGGGGGGCGGGAGGGGGGGCGGCGTCGGAGTGGAAAGGGCACTGTTTCTCTCCGCAGGGGACTCGCTGCCCATGGACGTGTCCTCTGTGCATCACAGCGGCACGCTGCTGCGGTACTCCGTGTCCCTCCTGGGCTACGGCTTCTACGGGGACATTATCAGGGACAGCGAGAGGAAGCGCTGGATGGGTCTCCTCAGATACGACTTCTCAGGTAACTCGCGGGAACGCGCACGCCGTGCGCTTCTGCGCCCTTCCGACCCCTGCACCGCGCCGTCTCCACGGACAGAAGCCCAGCCCCCTGCTTCCTGCGGCCGCAGGTGCCCGTCGGACAGGTTCGGGCGCCCGCGGGGCAGGGCCAGCAGCCCTGGCCTCAGACCCGTGCTCCGTACCGGCCGCAGGGCTGGAACCGGTGGGAACTGGGAATGGTTGCGGACCTCGCGGAACAGGGACGGTCTGCTCATGTCAGGCGCTGTCGCCTTCGGACAGGACTCTGACGGTGCAGAGTCTGGTGGGCACGCCTGCCGCCCGCACGTGCTCCTTGGCTGAGTTTGAGCAACGTCCTGTATCTGGTCCCTGCTCTCTCCAGTTTGCTTTTGAGCGAATCTCTTAAGTTAAACGAAGAAGTGCGGGTATTAAAATCCGAACCTTTCTCAGGAGAGGAAGGTCGGTGACTGGCTGGGCTTGAGGTGCTGTGGAGACCGGCCTAAGTTAAAAGTACAGGTGGCTTGGAAGTTAGAATGCAAGGAACTCCCAAGACATAGAGCTAAGAAACCAAAGTCAGGATAAGGAACGATGACGAGGGAACCAGAAAACACGGGAACCTCAGGGAGACTGGCGCCGTCCTCCTGACTACCCGCTGCTGAGCTGGCCTCGTCTGGCCCCCAGTCACCCCTCCGCTGGTACACGAGGCGCGCCCTGCCCGCATCTGCACCCCCACCGGGAACCCGAGACGCCGAGATGCTCGGAGGCGGTTCTGGAGGCGGACGGGAGACTGACCTTCTAGGGCCTGTGGGGCATGCACGTGGTCCATCCAGGGACAGGCAGAGACGGTCACACCGTCCAGGAGAGAGGCTGCCTGCAGGGCCAGGCTGCGCACCCTTCATGTTAGCCAGGAGCCGAGTTGGAGGGCTGTCCAGCGGGGAGCAGTGGAAGGTGGACTCCAGGGGCCCTGGGAAGTGCTTCTCCACAGGAGAGGTGGTTCCGGAGTGTGTCCCAGGTGCCTGGCCACATGCTAGGTGCTGGCACAACAGCCCAGAGCCCGGGGCTGGGGGGTTCCGCGGTGTCAGCATCACACCAGCTATGACCGCGGCCAGCGCCACCCCCGCATCCAGTTTGGGGCGTGGTGTCGCTGTTACCCTTGCAGGACATGGCATGGTCCCCACTGTGGCCTGGGGCACCCTCGGGCCCCATTCACACGTCCTGCTGGGCTTCCTCCACTGAGCGGGTTGGGTTCATGCCGCGCACATTGGGGTACGTTCAAGGCAGGCCAGGCCAGCTCAGAGCGGACGGCTCACCGCAGTCTGTCATGGAGGCCAGCCACAGTCCTCTGGTGGCAGTGCCGCTGTGGACTTCGTCAGAGTTCTTCCCAGACGCCAGAGTTGTCCTGGGTGACCTTGGGCGGCCGAGCCTGGGAGACACCAGGGCGCCGGCCAACAGTCTGGAAGGAGCAGAGAGGGGGCTGTGGTGGCTCTGCCCTTCGAAGCGTCTCCTTCAGTGCAGATGTCAGGGGCTCCAGCAGATGCCAGCGACCTGAGGGCAGGCCAGGAGGGGTCATGGTCGGGGGCAGCCCTGGTGACCAGGTGCCCCGCATGGCCTGATCCCTCAGTGCTCCCATCCCCCAGGTCTTGGAACGCACTGGTGGTGTGGGGCATGGTGTGTCCTGGAGCAAATGCAGCTGACAGCTTTGTGGCCGGGAGGGGACGCTGGGCTGATTGCTTTGTGCTCTGTTCTCAGGCGTGAAGACCTTCTTTTCGCATCACTGCTACGAAGGGACAGTGTCTTTCCTGCCAGCGCGACACACAGTGGGGTCTCCGAGGGACAGGAAACCCTGCCGGGCAGGGTGAGCACAGTCTTCCACATATTTCTGCTGCAAAACGCATGAAATAAAGCCGGGCTCTTTGGGGGCACTCTTACTATGGACGCGGGGCATTTCTCTGTGTGGACAGGGGAGGGTGGTTCTTGCGTGCCCAGCGATAGCGAGGCTCGGCGCAGGGCCTCCGAGGTCACGTGCGCCCGAGCTCCTTTCCTTCTTGAAGGGAAGGATTTGAGACCATAAACAGAACAGTGAGAGTCAGAAGCTGTTTTAGCCGCTGTGTCTCTAAGCTGAGCTGATGAGCTCCTCTCGCCAGCGTAAACCCTTGTCCCCGGGGCAGGGAGTCCAGTGGCGCCCAGGACCGCAGATACCGTCCACGCTAACGATGAGTTCCCAGTCGTCTGCTTGTTAGCAACTGGAACCCAGAACCACTGTATTATCTGGTCTATGGGGTTTGTGCCTTTCTTGGCCTCACTCCTGCCGGAGCTCTGCTAACTCGGGGCCAGGCAGACCTGTTCTCGGCACGGCCCCGTAGGACACCCTCTGTTCTTAAGATGCTTCCAAGTGTTAGAGCAGGACTCGCGGACACGTGTAATTGTTACAAAGAACTAATTTGGAGAATTCAAATTGGCATGTAAAGGCAACATCGTTCGCTAAGCGTCTGACCCCGAGTTTGCTGTTACACGAGAACTGTCGTGGTCCTTTGCGGAGCGCGCGCGTACCACGGGGAGGGTGCTGATGTCCTTGTCTTTCAGATGCTTCGTGTGCAGACAAAGCAAGCAGCAGCTGGAGGAGGAGCAGAAGAGGTCGTTGTATGGCTTAGAGAACACAGGTAACATCTCTGACACAGACTCATGGTCACAACTGTGTGCAGAACTGCGCGTTTTTGAGGGTCAGAGGGCATTGCGACTTCCCGCTGCCCGTCTTTCCCTTCGTTGGTGCCGCACGGCGCACCCCTTTCTCCCGAGCTCCCGGCGGCAGCAGATGGTTGCCGTCTGCCAGCCTTTGGGGAAGCACAGATTGCAGGGAGATGCCGCTGTTGGGGCTCCCGTCCTCCACGCTCAGCAAGTGCTCCTGGGACCCGCTCACACTCAAGCCTTCGGGCTTTGCCCGGCACTCACGAGGGAAGGGGCGCAGCGGCGTTGCAAACCTGTCTCTGTGGATGCTGAAATTAGAGTTGTATAATAGCATGTCCATATGTCACAACATAGATCTCTTGATTTTTTCCATTTAAAAATGTGAAAATTACTCTTGGCTCACAGGCCACGCAGAATCAGGTGGTGCCCACACTTGGTGACCCCCGTTCTGAATTGTTGCCCAAAAGTCCCCACCCACGTGAGGACCAGAGAAACAGCTCTGCGTTTTGGGAGGCGACCCTCTGGGCCCGATATTCGGCCCAGGATTCTTTGGCTGGGACTAGGGGTCAGCGGCGCGGGGCTTCTGTGGAGACGGTCCCGGGACGCCCGCCCGCCCGCGTCTAACGTCCCGTCCGTGATGCCTCTTTCTGCATCAGAGGAGATGGAAGAGTGGAAGGTGGTCTGCGGCAAGTTCCTGGCCATCAACGCCACAAACATGTCCTGCGCTTGTCCCCGGAGCCCCCGGGGCCTCTCCCCGGCCGCCCACTTGGGGGACGGGTCTTCTGACCTCATCCTTATCCGGAAGTGCTCCCGGTTCAACTTCCTGAGGTTTCTAGTCAGGCACACCAACCAGTACGACCAGGTGAGCGGCGGGCCTCGGGGGGCTTGGGGGGCAGCTTCCTGGGGGGGGCCTCACCCACCGGAAGCTCCTCGTCTCAGGTGCTCCTCGTAGATCTCGCTAAAAACAGTCTCCTCCAGCACACCTTCCCACAGTCACTGGCATCCCTGCCGTTCACACAGCAGAAGACCCCACATCTCACGATATCAAGAGGCCTGGAGCTGTGGGTCAGGCTCTGATCTGAGTGAGATTTGTGGGTGGTTCTTTGTTGTTGTTTTTTTAAATTGTATTTAAGGTCTACTCTAATGGTGTTTTTATGTGGTTTTTAAAATACTGCTTGTGAAAAAGGTAAAGAATTCTATAAGTTACTGCTAAGGAACCACCAGAATCCTTTTTTTTTTTTTTTTTAAAGATTTTATTTATTAATCTGACAGAAATGGAGACAGCCAGCGAGAGAGGGAACACCAAGCAGGGGGAGTGGGAGAGGAAGAAGCAGGCTCCCAGAGGAGGAGCCTGATGTGGGGCTCGATCCCATAATGCTGGGATCACGCCCTGAGCCGAAGGCAAACGCTTAACCACTGTGCCACCCAGGCACCCCCCCTTTTTTTTTTTTAAGATTTATTTATTTTTTAGTGAGAGCAGGGGGAGGAGCAGAGTGGGAGAGACTCTCAAGCAGGCTCCACACTCAGTGCGGAGCCCGACAAGGCTCGATCCCATGACCCTGAGATCACGTCCTGAGACAAAACCAGGAGTCGACGCTTAACCGACTGAGCCACCCAGGCGCCTCTGCCGAAATTCTTTAGAAAGCGCTCGTCGCTGTGGACGCCGTGGGAGGCGGGCGTCTGAGCTTCCGGCGTGCTGCCCGCGGCCTGGCCTCCCCGGCACCGCGCCTGTGACAACGCGTCCCCGTTCTGTGTCTCTTGGTAGTTTGACTTCGCTTTTGTCGAAGTTTATCGAGTCAAGAAGTTCCAGTTTCTGTCGAAGCACGTGGAGGATGAGGACAGCGACCTCAAGGAGAGGGGGAAGATGCGGTTTGGGCCCATGTGCACCGACGCCCCCCCCTGCTGCTGCGCCGCGTCCAACAGCTCCTGGAACTGTGACGGGGAGATCCTGAGCAGCTCCTCCATCGAGGTCAGGTGCGTGCCACGCGCCTCCCGGGCTCCGCGAGCGCCGCATCCTGCGGCCAAGAGCGCACCGTAATCACGTGCGTCTCCACATAGCACCCGAGGTGCCATCGACTGGCTTTGGGAAAGATACTGGGGCGTCACAGCATACGTCACAACGTGACATACTCATTAAACAGACAAGCCGGCTGCCTTCGCAGACACTTCCCAGGTCCCACGTCCTGGAGTCCACCAGGAGCTCCGCGGGCCTCAGGAGTCCCACCTGTGGCCGGAGCTGGGGGTCTGGCTTGCAGCCTCCCTGGGGGCAGGCGCCAGGCCCGCGCCTCCGGCTGCTGGTGTGCGGGGCAGTGGGTCCTCTCCAGACCCGTGGGCATCTGAGGACGAGAGGTGGCCACAAGGCCGCAGGAAAACCGGCTAGGACAGTCGTATGCACAGGGAGTTCAGCTTTTGTAACTTTACAAGTTAGACACGAAGTATTTTTAATGCTGGCTGAAGGATTTACTAAGAACCAGGACACTCTGAAATCAGGAGTGGCCTTCTTTTGTGCAGTAAAGCCTGGGTGTCTTGGTAACATTACCACGCTTTTAGCAGCGAGTGACTTAGTCACGGGGTTTTTCTTACTGAACATCTTGGAGGAGGCTGTGACGTCCTTACTAAAGGGGGAAGGTGCCTGCCAGTGGGGCCGACAGCCACACGGACTGCTGAGCCCCTGGGCTCTCGTCCTCATGCTCGTGGTGGAAGGCGGGGTCTCCAGGGCACCTCGGCCACACCTTGGACCCCTGGACCGGGGCTGGGGTGGGGCCCGCGTGTCCCGGGTGACCAAACGTCCTGCATATACCGTGTGAGGGGGGTCGCCCCGCACGGAGCCCTCCCCGTGGCCCCGAAAGCTCAGAACGTGGCCATCTAGAGGTTTGTCACGCTGCTAAAGAGGGGGTGCTGAATGTAGAACCGGGTCCACAGGGCCCTCAGCTCTTTACAAAACAGGGCTCTCAAGGGTGTGGGTAAGTCACTAGGCGCCCTGGACCTGTCCCTGCGCGGTCGGGCCCAGAGCCGGCCATGACGAGACCCCCATCCCACCTCCACCCCTGACCAGCTGCAGGGGTCACACTGCCCCATGTCTCTGCAGGGTCCACTGCCAGCTGGTTCGGCTCTTCGCACGGGGAATCGAGGAGGATCCCAAGGAAGGAGCAGACAGCTGAGCTGCCCTCACACGTCACCTGCCTGGCTGTGCTTGGGAAGCGCAAATGTTAAGAAAATTTCTGCAGACCAATTACGTTGATGTATACATTTAAATTTAGAAATTTATTTTTGATAGTTAGATCTTGATTTTAGACAAAATACCTTTGTCCACAAGTGTGTGAACATACCTGGCATTTTCAGCTTTCTGTGAACCTGTGGATTGCGTGTCATATAACTTATTCTCCGCAAACGGCACTTGTCGGTCTGGGGGCGCTGGCTTCTAGATTTTATGCCAACGGTGCCGAGTTTTCAAGGGCCCATCAGTGGCTCTATTGCGGTCATTTTAGGGACAGTGGACATGAGGCCACAACATGTGGACACGTGTGCCTAGCAGCCACTGATCCACTTTGCAGGACTTAGAGTGTCTGTGATCAGGTTTTGGAAAATCGTGGATTGCCTTCATTTTATCTTCATCTTAACTTGTGCTCGGGACACGCTTACTAGACCCAGCGCGTCCCGGGGGGCTCCAGTGCGGTGTCGCCCTGCTTTGGTGACCTTGGAGCAGGGCCGTCATAGGGAGGGGGACTCTGGCAGGAGTGACGCTGTAGCTTTAAAACCCCAGCCCTTGCTTTTATCGTGCTCGTGCTTCTGGGACAATCCAGCTGGTGGCGAGAACAATCGTGAGCTCTGGACACGGCATCGGTTTTAAACTCAGAGGACCTGTGCTCTGGAGTGACACAGTGTGGGTGCCGGGCGGGCTTCGGGGGCGGTGGAAGGAAGCGGGCGTGTGCGGGGGTGCAGATTCACTTTGTGATTCTCGGTTCACTTCCAGCCCCAGCGCCCTCGCCCCCGGGGCTCCTTGGGTGCGGGCCCCGAGTCTACGTACGTGGTCCAGACGTGTGCTTTTTTTTCACAATTAGTTCTACATGTTTATTGAAACGTCGTCCTTTGCAGCCGGAGAGTGTAGATGGCATCTCCGCGGTGAGCGCTGGAGATGCGTGCTGACATGCCGGTGCCGGCGGCCGGGGGCTCCCCGCGGCGGTGACCCCAGGCCCTGGGGCAGCCCTCGTCTTCGCTGGGGCCTTGGTTGCTTTGTATTCACGCCTAGGTATATGGAAGATGCGTGGAAGAGAGATTTGAACTACACGCTGCGGCGTGAACTCTGGTTTGCAAAGAGAGGAAGCCCGACTGTGATGGGGCCGTTTCGCGCCGTCGAGCGTACGGAGCACGCTTGGCTTTACGGAGGTGCAGCTGGTCCTGTTGGCATCCACAGACATCGTATATTTTTAGAATTCACTTGCAGCATTTATATTTTAAAGTATACATGAAATCTCCTATTTTATCATTCAGTCCCATCCAGGTCAGACAAAAGGGCAGCTTTAACGGTGTTTTTTCTCAGTCGACCACATTATCAAGTAATTGTACAAATGCAGTGGTTTACTGAGTCCTGGGCGGGCGCGTAGTCTGGGTATGGAAAGGGAATCTGCGCTGGCTGTTTCGGATTCTTAGTGCTTGCTGCTGGTTGGAAGAAACCAAAGAAGGACGGCAGCTCTGTGCAGGGGCAGCGGCCGCATGTCAGGGCCTAGGGGCCGCAGCCACGGGCCACCTGGCCACTCAGAACCGTGCTGTAGAATGTGCCCCTTCACAGGGTTTCCCCAAAACAGTACTGGTCTGTCCTAAAACCCACTGCCAATTTTAGAAAAACAGTCCAGGCTGCAGTAATCATTTTCTGTTCTCCGAGAGAGCCGGCCACGCCCCGGGGCTCCCGCACAGCTGCCTGCATGCCGACATCCAGAACTGCCGCAGGCCTTGGGACTGTTGTTGGGGCACGTGTGATTGTCGGAACACCCCGAGAGTTCTCGATGATCTGTGCACAGGACGGAAGGACCGTTCAGACATTCCCCCGTGGGCAAGAGGCTCGGATCTCCAGGAAGGCCCCACAGCACTTGGACTCCAGGGTCTTGAGAAAACGAGTCGGAACTGTTGGTCGGTTAGTGCAAACCTGGCATCATCCAGAAGGGTTAGTCTTTAACTTCCTTCGTGACTCACCGGTGCAAAAACGCCACGGCAGCCATTACGCTCGGACCCTATTCCTGCCTCTTCTCATCACTGAGTGAGCACCTGGGTGCCGTGCCCGCCGCCCGGGGGGTGGGGGCGACTGTTCTCGGCACAATCCTGTGTAACGGCAAGTACGGACTGAAAGGGTGGCTTCATTTTCTTGTAATCTTGCTGGTTTCAAGATTGGAAAATGGCATATTTGCTCTGGTATCTTTGAGAAGACAAAAATTAAGTTACTTTGGGCAGAGTTTCTTTTTTTCTTTAATAAATTCTTGTTCTATTAAAGCAGAGCATGTTTCATGAAAACACCAATGCACATTTTTAATTTTTTTGAGAGCGAGCAGGTGCACGTGAGCAGGGGGCAGGGAGAGTCCCAAGTAGACTCCCCACTGAGCATGGAGCCCGACCAACCATAGGCTCGATTCCACAACCCTGAGATCATGCCCTGAGCCAAAATCAAGAGTCGGACGCCCAACTCTCTGAGCCCCCCAGGTGCCCCACCTACGTAACGATTTGAAGAACAAGAATGAAACGAATGACAGGTAGTTACCACCCAGGCCAAGAAAGGGAACTTTACTCCAAAGTCCCTGTGTTCCCCTCGTGGGTCTGCTCTCCCCTGCCGCCTCGACAGAGGGGACCCCCTTTTCCAGTGTACCATTCCCTTGCTTTTATCCATGTGAGGGGGTCAGGACAGGCCACCCCAAAATAGGTCACTTTGGTATAAGGATTGCTTTGAGTTGAAGACCGTCAAGAAGCAGCAAAAGCAGGAGGCGCCCTCTGCCCCCCACTCCGTCTGCCCAAAAGCAGGACATGAATTTCCCCTTGAGAAGCACGCCCTCCTCTCTCCGGCACTGGGAGCAGACCCGCCTCTGCCACTGGGACGGTCGGTGCCGAGCTGGGTCTGCACAACCCCCAGCCTTCCATTACTTCCCCACATGAAATTACCCAGTAAAGTCACGTTACCTTAGAAGCCCAAACTCCTTTTCCTTTGTCTTGTCACTTCCGGACAAATTTGCTGCCCTTTTGTTAAAATGGTGCATAAGCCCCAGGGTCTAACTGCTTCTTTGGCTCTTCTGATTTTTTTCTGTAAAGGTCTCCATGTACAAAAAAATAAGCTATTAGCACCAAATAAAAATTGTATGCCTTTTCTCCTGTTCACCTGCCTGCTGTCCACTTACTCGGCAGGCCCCAGCCCCTGCGCCCAAGCGGGCTCAAGAAAGGTGTCTTCTTTCCTTACGTGCTTACGTTCCCAGGCGACGTACGTCTTGTTCCGCACGTTTTGCTCTTCACCTGACAGGAGTCACACTGTGTGTCATTTTCTGGAACTTGTTTCTACATTCTGAACGTTTTGAGAAGACATCTTCATTCATGACGCTGACCTTTCCAGTCTAGGAACGCTGCCCACGTTCCCCTAAGTCCTCACTCAGGTCTTTCCATAGTTCTATAATTTTCCCACAATCCCTGAACTGTTTAGATATATTCCTAAAAACTATTTTGGGACTATTCTAAAATTTTTATTTTTACATAGAAATGTGATTTTTTGAAGTGTATCATATGGTATCCAGAAACCATGCCTCTTACTATGAAAACTTACTGTATGGGGCGTGTGGGTGGCTCAGTCGGTGAAGCGTCTGCCTTCGGCTCCGGTCATGATCCCAGGGTCCTGGGACTGAGTCCCACGTTGGGCTCTCTGCTCAGCGGGGGGTCTGCTTCTCCCTCTCCCCTGTCCCCACTCATGCTGTGTCTGTCAAGTAAATAAATAAAATCTTAAAAAATCCACCTTATCTCTAGGTTTGGGGGTTTTCTACTGTACTATCAACTACAAGTAGGGATAACCAAGGAGCTCCCTTTAGGACCTTACACATTTCATGTCCCCCCCCCCCTCGTACCAGCTCTGACTCCCAGTACAGCAGTGACAACAGTGCCTCTAAGGGAGCAGGGCCCCGGGCGCCCGCCCCCACCTCTGCTGTCCGCGTCCCAGGAGCCCTGCACCCCCTGCACGATGCCAGCCTGACGGTGGAGGAGCTGGGACCCCGCAGGAGAAGCGGGCTTCCCAGCTCCAGTGTGTGTGTGTGGGGGCAGATTTCAGCAGCCGGGTCCCCCCCCCACACACAGGACGGAGCCTCCTGGATCATCACGTCACTGGCAGTGGCTGCCCCCCACGACCCTGCCATCTGACCCCGAGCAGCCAGCCCCTCACTCCAGCCTGTTACAGGGGATGCACGGGGAGTCAGCTCTGCATGTCGGTTTCTGCGGGTGAACAGCACTGATCCGCACCGTTGGTTGATAACTTGAGACACCCCTCTGGTCCATGCGCGGCTCCCTCGTTCACTCGCACACTCGGAAAACTCGTTCACCAAATGCCACGTTAAGGAGTCAGCAGCCAAGTGCCCATGAGAAGCGGACTGGACAAGTGCACTAGTCATTCCTCAATTATTCCACGCTCCTATCTCCTCTGGCCCCAGACCCTCCCCAACCCGGGTGGCCCCTCCTGACTCTAGCCAGAGTGACAGACTCTGCTGGAAGCCTGGCAGGGGTCCGTCTCCTCAAGGATAAAGGCCCAAGTACCCCAAGGCCCCCAAGGCGCCTCCTCTGATTTCATGGGCGCCCCCTCCAGAGCATTGCAGTAAACGTGCAAACTAAAATAGAACCAATTCTACCAAAATACTGCCTTCCCCAGGTAGTTTTTACAATAGCGATTAGACCTATTTGTGCTACTTTATTGACACATTAAATAATAAAAAAGGTAAACAGGGAGCCCCATCAGCGAGGGTGGGGAGGGAAGGGCCCGTGCAACCCACACCCTGGGCTCCGATCCCTCCTCACCCCCTCCCTCCCCAGAGCAGGCGTCCCTGCAGGGTCGGGAGCTCACAGCAGCTGTCCTGTCGGACTGTTCAGCAGTCTCAAGGATGTTCATCGGGTGCCGGGTTCCCCAGGGACCACTGGGCCCGTCACAGCGATGTCCCAGCCCCTAGGACAGCGCCTGCAATGGATGGATGGATGAAAAGACAAACGGATGGATAGAGGAACAGGTGGATGGATGCAACATACAAGGCCACACCTCCAAGCGCAGGGCTGGCCCACCAGGCCTGGCTTCTGTTCCACTCCGGCTCACTTGGTGGGACCTGGGTGGGGCTCCTGTGGGCTCGGGGTGCAGGAGGCTGGACGTCCTTGGCTGTGTCCAGCTTAGTTCAGCACAGGACTCTGGTGGTTTCAGATGTCGGTGGGTTCCTGCATCCCTCTGTCTCCACTGTCAGTGTCTGGACTGGCTCAGTCACAGGTACCACTGGGACCCCTCCCCCCAAACCCCAGCGGGAAGGCTGCAGGTAGCACCTGGTCCCAGAAATGCCCACCACTCCCAGGGAAGTCACACCCAGCTGGGGCCAGGACCTGCACCCCAATCCTGAGGACCCGTTTCCAGATTCCTCCACACCCCGGCAGAGCGATGGTCCCACTGTCCTGCCACCCAGCGCCAGGCCCTGGATGCCCCAACATGGCCTTCCAGCCTTCTGGAACCTGGGCTCCTGCCTCCTCTGGATGTCTGCACCCCACTCCCTGTCACCCCCTTCATGGCCCTGTCCCACAGCCCACCCCCCAGCTGTCACCCAGACAGCTTTGGAGCCCAAATGCCTGCTACCCTCTAGCACTGGCGGCCACGGAGGTCCTGGGCCACCCGGAGGGGTCCCAGCCTGCCCCACTCCAGCTGCCTGCAACGCACAGGGGCCCCACTGCGGAAGCCAAGCGACCCCCGCCCTCCCCTGAGCACAAAGCATTTCAGGTTTATTTAAATAAAAATTATAATTTATACAAGACTTCTTTAAACAAACAAAGTTTTCTTAAAAAAATGTTACAGGGGGTTTTTCATTGATTCTTCATACAGTACAATCCTTTTGTTGAACAAAAGTGACAGCAGTAACGATTATTTACAGACCCAAAATAGACTCAAGCTTCGGACATAAAAAATGTAACATTCATTCTAGTTCAGTGATTAGTCATAGAAAGTAAATACCTGCCCAGATTTACACAACTTGATAGAAACTACGGGTGCGCTCTCCGGGCAGCCGGGACCCCGTGCGGGCTGTGCTCACCCCGGCCGAGAGTGGGCTTCCTAAGGGCCCGGCCGCTGGCGCACATCCACCCAGTGCCCCACGGCCACGCTACGCATGTGGTCAGTTTTCATCTCCCTTTCTCCTCAGAAGGGACTCGAACCAAACCACCCGCTCTGCTGATGAGGGCGAGCCCCACCATGCCAACCCCTTGGCAGCCCCGGGGAGGGGTGTGAGTGGCACCCACGGGCGTCACCCTGAAGCCCGTCTCTGGGGGGCGCTCAGGCCCAGCCCGCCTCGCCTCAGACACTGGGGAGGGTCCCCAGGGTGGGTCCCCGGGGTGCCTGAAGCCTCCGCGGGGCCCACGAGAGCCGGTCCACCTGTGCCCACGGTGGGAGCCAAACGCCAAGACTTAGAGTGGGTTCCGCCTCCGGTCTGACGGAGGCCGGCCTGCGGCATCTCACGAACACCATGCCAGCCGGACCAGGGCGGTGGGTGCCGCGGGTGCCCTCAGGTCTCACCGATTGGGCGGGGTGTGTGCTTCATCAGGCTGGTCGGTGCGGCTCCCCGGGAGCGCGGCCCGGGCCCCGGTGCGTGGCCCCACGGTCCTCCGTGAAGGGGGATGTGAGCAATGCCACCAGACCTCACCCAAACCAGCAAATTAGGATTGGAGCAAAGGTAAAAATTACATCTGAAAAATGATACAAAAATAAGAAAAACAGCTTGCTCTCTGTAAAAAATATAATCTTCTGTTTCTTCAAAAAACAACAATCTCAGTGACACCCAAAGGACTCAGGACAAGCCGAGGAATTGAATCGAGTTGGAAGTGTGCTGACCAGGAAGGCAGTCATGCCGACCGCCACAATCTCAGCCTGTCCTTCACACAGGTCACAGGCCTGTCCCCAGGTGAACCCTGCCTGCAGATGGCCCCTCAGCCTCAGCCATGAACGCGCCAGCGTCCTGGGCTGGGCGCAGGGAGGGAGCGGTTGGCTCCCACCCCGGTGTGTGCTGGCTAGGGGGTGCCCGCCAGGACGCCATCAGGCGTCAGGGGTGCAGACCGTCCGGCCCCAGGCCTCTGGGCTCCGCTCACGGTGACTCCTCGCAGCTCCCACGGGCAGACCGGCTGCACAGCTGGCCCACCGTGTGTCCGGGCCGCTCCCACCCCAGGGCCCCAGAGCCCCTCCCTCACCAACCCAGGCAGCTGCCGCCAGCCGTGCTGCGGTGGCCTTTCATCTGAGAACAATCCAGGCTCACAGTGCCCCCGAAAGCCCTGGGAGATGTTCCCCGGCGCTTTCCAAAGAGCAGATGTGAGAAAGACGTGCTTCCACCTGCGTGCCACTCCAAGTCCACGTGGGTCGCCGATTCCCGGCCTCCCGGTGGCTTGTTAGGCCCAGATGGCCAGTGGCCTTGGTGGCGGGTGGGGCCCAGCCTCGCCAGCCTCCTGGCCCCCGCGGATGGTCAGCACAGAGCGTAAGCCAGATCGAGCCACGCCCCCGTCCCGGGCCCCACTCTGACAACATGCCACGGGAGGCCTCGCCAGAGGAAGGAGCGAGACCCCCTGGCCCGTTCAGGGTGGTCGGTGAAGGGGCCTCTGAGTTGCTCATCACCGACATCCTTCACACCCGGGAAGAGGGTGCTCCTCAGCTATGGCTTTTGGGTGGAAGAGCTTCGGCCTCTGGAGGGCTGGCTGCACGGCTGGCGCGGGGCCTCTGCCCAGCGGGGACGGAGACACGGCAGCTGTACTTGGCGGTGGGGGCAGGCGTGTCCTGTGTGTCCTCCTTTCCACTGGCCTCCGAGGATCCCCTGCCCTCCGTGTCCACGTGTTCGTGAGACGCGCCTCACCCGTCAGATGGGCGGGCACCATCTCAGGGCCCCACCCCTGCATGAAGGGGTCCGTGAGACGCAGGGTGAACACAATAAAAACCACAGATTGAGGGGAATTATTGCAAAAGATCAGGAGAATGTCCGATTGTTTTTCCACTATCAAATTGTTAAAAAAAAAAACAAAAAAACCAGAAAAACCAAAAAAACAGAACAAAACCCTTCCGGCTTCGTCGCGGGAGAAGCAACACTAGCTGTCACTGCCAGACGCTGCGGCCGCCGTGATTTTCAGGTACTGGCTGAAAATGGTCTCGAAGGCCTCGTCTCTATGCACCATGGCACCGAACACCAGCGGCTGGCAGGGTGGAGATGCCGTGGTGACTCCGCGCGGCCAGGCTGGCGTGAGGACAAGACGCCCCGACACACAGGCCTTGCCTGGCCCCAGGCCAGGCCCGAGCGGAGCCCCACAGGGTCTGGTGCATGAGGGCAGACCCCCTCCCACCCGGAGGCCAGGCCCCCGGCCTTCAGGGGGACCAAGCGAGAGGCAGGAGACTGGACCCCCCACGCCACCCTCCCTCAGCCCCGAACCTGACCCGGACTTGCAGCGGCAGGAGGCTGCTGTGGCCGCAGCGAGGGAAAGAGGAAGAGGGGGCCCCTCGGGTCCCCATCGGGTCCCCAGCTGGTCCGCGGCTCCGCACATTTGTGCCCCAGGGATTTAGAGCCACGCCCTCGGCCACTCTGCCTTCTCCCCCGCTTCCCATCCAGCACTTACTTTCTGGGTTGACGGCGTTGACACAGCGATCCCCATGCCTGAGCCCGGGAGGACAGAGAGAACCTTGTACTGCGGGACAACAGCACACAGTCAGCATGGGCCCCTCCCAGGATCAGGGCCAGGCCTGTCCCCAGGCCCCAGAGCATTCTCCTCCCAGGGGCCCACAGCCAGCCCGCCCCACGGAGCCCCGCCTTCCTGACCACGGGAGGACAGGCTGACTTAGTGACCGAGAAACCAGACGGGATCTCCCTAGAGAGCAGTGTGTATGGGGGATGCCCCTGTCCCGGCAACCCTACATCTCTTGGGGGGGATGTTCCCGACATGCTAGTGAGCTGGGGCTCACCCCCGGCTCTGGCCGACCTGTGCCCCAGACGCTCAGACCCTAGAGGCAAGGAGCAGGTGGGCCCGGCCATCCCCTCCCAAGTGTGTGTCAGGCCCTTCGAACACCACACACACCCTGCCCACTCCACGTGACCACGCTCGAGGGACACTGGCTGAGGACACACCTGAGGGGGGCAGCATCTCAGGACCGAGGGACAGATACGCAGTGGTTACAGGGGGCTCAGGCGCCTGGCCAGGCCCACCGTGCTGTGTTCCCAACTTCCCTATCTGTGGGAGGGCGCCTGGCGCTGACCCGTGAGGACGTGCGGGAGTCCCACGGTACATGGACACTTTCTGACGGGAGCCAGGGGGCTCTGCATGGAGGTCTTCTAGAAGGGGAGCCCTGACCTGGGCACCCTGACGTCTCCCGTGGCACCATCCCCTCACTGTGAACGCGTCTGACTTCCAACCAAAGCCCACCAGCTTCATGGCCCTGTGGCCTCCCTCCTCTGGAATCCAAAAGGGGTAAGGGAGAAGGGGAGGAGGGGGCTCACACTGACCTTCTGGATGTCTGTAATGTCCACCAATTTGATGACCTTGTTTCTCTTGGAAGAGCCAGATTTGGAGCTTTCAAAGCACAGGTAACTACAAGAGGAGAAAGGAACAGAGGCACGGTCCAGCAACGGCACAAGGATGCCTGCCCAGGCTGCTGCGACCCCCAAGCAGACAGCCCCTCCCGCCTGTCACCACACACTGGCTTTTCACTGTGAGAGGGTTTCATCGCTTCTGCGGACTGACCCCACGGCCCTACACTGCATCTGACTCACGCACGCTGGGGGCGTCCCGCGAGCGCCAGGACCGTCCCTGAGGCCCGTCCCTTCAGCAACAGGTAAACGGGAAGGCGTGGCCCGCGGCCGCCGTGGTGAGCGTGGGGGACACGGTGGCGGGGCCCGCGGAGGCACTCACTTCTCCGTCACGTACAGAACCCCGTTGCGAATGTAGTCGGTGGGCATCTTCCGGTCCCGGTTTATCAGGCAGCAGCGCCAGCCGTTCTCGCACACTAGTGGGGACAGAAGCGACCCATCAGCCGGGCTGATGCGCCCACACGCTCCCCGCCCTCCAGTAGCGCCTGCGGGAGGAAGGCCGGGCGCCCCGTCTTCCCGGAGAGCAGCTGTTTGCTCCTGTGCGCATCGGCCGGGACTTTGGTTCCCTCGGAGGAGACACGCACAGCTTCGGTTGTGCAAATGGATCGGCCTACGGCCGTGAGACTCAGGGGACACGTCTGCGCGCCCTTTGTTCTGCAGCTGGTGGTCATGCACCGCGGCCCGCCAGGTGGTTCTAAGGGCCCAGCTCCCTGGGAGCCCAGCTGCCTTCCAGCACACGGCCCTGCAGACAGGTCATGGGAGGGACCGCGGGGCAGCACCTGCCTGTGCGATGGTCAAGCTGGGGAGCAGCTCTGAGCCGCGCTCCGGGGGACCCTCTGAAGTCCTGCCGCTCAACCAGGCTCCCTGAGTGGCCCGGGAGCACACCCCGCTACTCCCACCTGCCTGCCCAGAGCCCTCCGGGCCCCCGGGGCTGTCCCTGCCGCGGGGCCCAGCACGGCGGTGAGCCCCCCACCCGGCCAGGGCGGGCCACAGACTCCGCACACACATACCCGCGAGTGGTCGCTCGTTTTCCGTCAAGTTGAAGATTTCGTGGAAATTGCCTTTCTTGGTACCGTGAAAGCGACCCGTGTCTTCATCCTTGTTGAGGCCTGCGGGCGCGCTGGAGACGTAGCTCCGCGAGGAGGCCGTCTGCAGCTGCCAAGAGCGCACGTGTCCCCATCAGCCACGCCAGCCGGGGGTGGGGGGCAGGACGCACACGCCCCCCGCCCCGCCCCGCCCCGTGGTAACTGTAGAGGAACAGCAGGTACGGATGCCCAGATGCGGGGTGCGGACCTGCAAGCCCCTGCCGGGGGCCGCTCCACACCCCAGGAGCCCTGCTTCCTCCTGGGCAGAGACGCCCCGCAGCCGCGGGCACAGCCCCTCCCCCCCCCAGCAGCGTCTGCACTCCAACAGGCCATGGCAGAGCCGGCAGCCCCGCACACGCAGTCCAGACCCCAGGCCGCCAGGTGTTCGGCACAGAGGCCATTCCACGCACTTCCGAAATTGGAACTGGCCAGGGACAGGCCCCAGAAAGCGACATTAAAAGGTCAAACAGTCACAACACAGCAACGCACAGCATCAGGTCCCCGCAGAGGAGGGGTTTCCACGCGGACACCGTACCTTGTCGAGCCCTGACAGCTGGCCAGAAAGGAGACAACAGACACACACGTGACCAAGAGAAAAAGTGGGTCCACGTGATGTGAGCTCACAAACACAGTGGCTGAGCCGGTCTGTAAGCACAGTCTCCCTCCCCCCCGGCCCCCTGGGAAGCCCACGTCCTCACTCCCCTTCACTGTCTCTCCTGAGACTGGCCAGCACTGAGTGGAGGCCCTGTCCCGACCCCCAGGGCGAGGACAGGCCCCTCATCTCCTCCCCTCATCTCCTCCCACGCCCTCAGGCAGCCAGGCTGCCGGCCTCTGCACCTCCTCCCTTGGGCCCACCGCCACCATGTGACCAGAGTCCCCCTGCGGGCTCACGAAGACCTTGCTCGTGCACGGACAGCCGCACGGCCTGCTGGTGAGTCTGGGATCCCAGCAAGCTTTGTCGTCCCAGAACCTGGGGAGCCTGACCCACGCCTGACCTAGAACTTCCCGCCCATCACCGGGTCACTGGACAGCCTCTCCTCAGACGACGCTCACACAACACAGCAATCCAATGCCACCTCCTTCAGGAAGCCTTCCTATACCTTACCAAGAGCCCTATGGGATCCAGAACCTCCCGGGCTCATGTGACACCCTGAGCAGAACAGCTAGGCCAGCTCGTCCTCTGTGTCCAGGTTTGGGACCCAGGGCCGAACACACCCACGAAGACCTTCCACCATGAACAAAATACACGCCCAGTGCCAATCTGTGAGCACAACGTAGGCCCGAGCCTCAGAGCCGGGGAACAGAAGGCCGGATGTTAGCTCCCATGGCTCCCTACTCGCAAGGCCCCCAAGCTCTGGGCAGTCATGACCAGCACCCCGCACCCTGCCTGCCCTTGGCCTGGGGGCCAGCATGGCTCAGGCAAGTCCGTGGGAGGGTCTGAGGGGCCTTGAGGCAGCAGGGGGCCTGCAGCCTGGCTTATAAGCACTGCACGGCCTCCCCCAGCGGCCACCCCACGGCAACAGCAGTGCCAGGCAGTGGGGAAATCCTCGCCACACTGTGTCTGTTTCAAGGGCCCCACGAAATCGGAATGACACCAGCTTCCGCACGCACTGGGAGCAGCAAGCTTGGGTCTGCGGGCCGCTGCCCCAGCCTGAGGCCAGCCTACCCGGCGGGACACAGCGGCACCGGAGCGCTCTTTGAGCTGGGGGTCCGTGGGCAGGCTCCTCCAGATGATATAGGGGGTGTCGTATTTGGCTCGCAGTCTCGGGCAGCGTTTGAAGATAAAGTCGATGAGGAAAAACTTGATCCCGGCGTAGAGTCCTGGGGATAGGAGACAACAGTCCGGTTCTGGCCAGGGCAGGNCACGGATGGCTTCCCAGAACCCAGGTCTGGCCAGCGCAGGGCAAGGGAAGCAAGAGGACAAGGCCACCCAGCCAACGGGGGGTCCACTTCTGTGTCTCACCACCTGGGACCCACAGGTGGCCCCTGCCGATCACACCACCTCACGAGCAAACAAGCCCGCCACTCAACACCCCCCAAGAGAGACATGAAGGAAAGCACGAGGGACCCACCCCCGACCTGCCATCCTCTGACTTGGTAGGCCTGCAGCCGTCACAGCCGGGGAGACCCTCCAAACCCCAGGTCAGAGAGCTCGTGTGCCGACCCAGGCCCCCTGAGAAACGGGACTGAGGGCATTTCACTTTGGTTGGTATCAGTCCTTTCCCCCAAGGCCACGTTGTCTGCCAGCCCTGCTTGTCCTGGCAAGGCATACAGGGGGAGGGCCAATGAGAGAGCTAGGCCCCAGCGATATGCTGGGGGGTGGTGGGCAGTTAGGGATGGCCCCCACACTGTGCGACCCCCAAGCTCAACGCCCCAGCTCGGATCCGGCCCTCCACCTTTGCCCCCACCCGTGCACTGCAGACGGGCTTTGTGCCCGCTCCAGACCAGGGACACTGGGGCCCCACAGTGGGTCAGGGCTCAGGGTCTGGCCTGGGGAGAAGGGTGCAGGTTCCTGGAGTAGGCGGGCTCAGTACGTTGGCAGCCTCAAGACCGTGGCCTTGGCCTCAGGATGACCTCCACACCTGCCCACACCCTCCTCCCTCCCCAGCAGAAGCCCCAGGCAGGGGTTCCAGTGAACCCATGGGGGAGTTCAAGTCATCCTGCCACCCCAGGGTTTGAAATACAGGCAAAAGCCAAGTCCTGTACATTTAGACCGGTGGCCAGTGGCTCCTGAATTCTGCACACTCCCCACCCCAGAATTAAGCTCTGAACACCCTACCCCAGTTTGCCCCTCCCATTCCCTGGCAGCCCTGGACGGCAACATCACCTACCAGCCCTTCAGGGCAAACCCTGAGCGCTCCCCGACCGTCCCATCCAACCACAAGTCCTGGGGTCAGACTCTGAGCACAACCCAGGGCCCCACTAGGGCCCCAGAACCTCCACCCACCTGCCTGCCTCACAGCCCTCACTGCTCTGCCCCCTCCACCCCGGCCAAGGGCTGTTCCTGACCCATCCAACGCAGATTCTGGAAACCTCGCCCTCTGCTCGGACCTCACCCTGCACGGAATCGAGGCCACCGCCCCCATGACCTCTCCCCCCACACCATCACTCCTCCCTTGACCTGACCCCTCAAGGCCCTGCGAGCACTCGGAGCTGGCTGACCACTGTCCGTACCCGACACCAGCAGCTCCCCTGCTCGGTGAGAAAGTGGGGAGTCCCTTGGAAGCAGATGATGAGCTTGTTGTAAGGAACAGTGATCATGTCTCTACGGCTCTCATGGGCTTCAGAACCCAAGTTTAAAGGTTCTGATAAAAAGCCATCGGCCGAGACGCAGAGGAAGGGACGCCAGCGTGCGCTCCTGGCCGGCCTCCGGGAGGCCTGTGCGTTTGGCGGAGGCTCTGGTGGGAAGCAGGTCAGGACCCCACGCCTCCCTCCCCGGTGTGTGCAGCAGCCCTGACCCGGGGCGAGGCGCCTCCTTACCCACGGCCAGTCCCACCAGGCGGTAGGGGAAGAAGCAGGAGGCAAGGAAGGCGGCCCACAGCGCGACGTACAGCTTCTGCGTGATCTCAGGTTGGACCCACATGAACAGGCTGGAAGGGAGAGGGGGGCTCAGCCGGGGACGGGGCCGCACCCCCGACACCGCGGGCTGGTGGCCGAGGACTTACTTCTTGATCTTCTCCAGGATGTCGGCCATCTTGCCAAAGAGGTTCTGTGTGGAGAAGAAGCTGTGGTCACCACAGGCCCCGGGGCTGTCGTCCACACGGCGACATGGGGGGGGGCACCACAGGCCCCGGGGCCGTCGTCCACATGGCGACATGGGGGGGGGCAGAGGTGCCGCCCCCATGAGGCCACAGCCGGGGGCGACACAAAGCCCTGATGTCNCGTCGTCCACACGGCGACATGGGGGGGGGCAGAGGTGCCGCCCCCATGAGGCCACAGCCGGGGGCGACACAAAGCCCTGATGTCCTGCCCAGCCACTTACAGGCTGAGGACGGGGTGGTGGGTCCCCACGAAGCCCAGGGAACCACACAGATGACGGCCCCGGGCCAGGCTCAGCGGGTCTCCACCCTCCAGGGCGCCAGCCATCAGCGTAGACCCTCCCGCCAATTGGGGCCGTCCTGGCTGCTGCCAAGGGATCAACGGGCAGGCTGATGGCAGGTCAGCTGACAACAGACAAGCCAGGCCTGGGGCTCTGGGGGGCTGGGGGCCCTCACTGGGCAAGGCTGGCGCAGAGACGCCCCCGGGCCGGAGCCCAAAAGCGGTACCTGGGCTTTCTGGGCGACATCCAGCACGAGCTGGAACTTCTCAGACACAGTCAGGTCTTCCTTTGGAGGCTCCTGCAGCCAAAGGGGAGAGAGAATTTCCACCAAAATTTAGCCGCCCAGAGGAATGGTTCACAGGAACAGCCCAGAGGCCTCCCAGCCCCCGGAGCAGGGTCACTGTGCTGCCCCGCACAGCAGGGGCCGGCTGTCCTGGCGGACACCCTCTGGTGCCTGAGGGTGGGCGGGCAGTGGCCGGCAGGGGGTCATGTTTCTACAGCTCATCTTCAAAGATGCGTCTGAGACCACGCAGCCCTCCACCCCTCACTTTACACGGAGGGAAACTGAGGCAAAAGAGGGTGCGTGACCTCCGCCTGTTTGTATGAGTTCATTCAACAAGAACCTCCCACAGGCCTCCTGGATGCTGGGGCCCAGCAGACACAGCTGGCCTGCCTTCCGAGACTCTCTCCCTGGCCCCTGCCTAAAGGGGCTCCGTGGGCACCACTGCACCCAGCACCCCGTGAGCTCCACGCAGAGCGGGCGCCGTCCCTCCTGCCCGTGCCTGGCAGCTCCACCCCACGGGCTGCAGCCTCCCACCGGTGCAGGTCAGCGAACCTCTTCCGTAAAGGGCCAGACGGTAAACCCCTGGGCGTCTGCGTGCCGCGTGGGCTCTGCCACAGCCACGGACCTCGGCCGGGGCCACCCCAAGTGTCCGTAGCACAGCACAAGTGAAAGGGCTTCCTTATAGGCCAACAAAACTTTATAAAACCAGACGGGGGGCTGCGGTCACAGCTTGCTGATCCTGGCTCTACTCACCGTCTGCTCCCGGGGGCCCCTTGGTGCCCCCCTGCCCCGCATAGCACATCAGCCCTGCCAGGAAGGGTGAGGACGGGCCGGGAACATGGCAACCTGCTGCTTCTACAGCCAAGCCGGGGCCAGCAAGGGGCACTCGGGGTGTCGGCTGGCAGGGGGTCGCAGGGGGCCGTCCGTCGAGGGCTCTGTGCTGGGGGGCGGCTGGCCTTCTACTCCCTGACCTCTACTTGCCAGGCAGGCCTCCCCCCGGCATCCACCCAGCTGCACCCGGAGACTCAGGGAACCTGACCGGGTGGAGACAGAGACCTTCGCCCTCCCAGGACTCACCACCGGTTCAGACACTTCAGGTACAATGCTCCACTGTATCCTCCAGCCCCTGCAAGGAGACCGTCACACGCCTTTCACAGAGGGACGCTGAATCCCCAGCCCTGTGCTCCCAACGGGGACGGAGTGTGGGACAGAAGGGGCTTCGGAACCCCTCTGTTTGCTGCCAAGACCACCAGGGCTGCGCCCCGGCTCTTGAGGGTGGACATTTCAAGGTCGCCCTCACGGCCCCTCCCCTGGGGGCCCAGAGGTGGGACAGACGGGTGTTTCAGAATAAGTCAGCGCAGCAGTAAGGGCAAGTGTTGTTGCTACTCATGCCTGGCCTGGGCACAGACGACCCCGTCCCGGGTATGTAAAGACTTTCTTCTCTACAAAAAACATTTGCAAATGAACCAACTTAAGCAGACACAGAAATGCACCCAGGAAAATCGTAGGTGAAAGTGTGAACTTTTGAACAGCTAAGTACAAATCTGACTGCAGGAGGGACGCCTGGGTGGCTCAGTCAGTGAAGCGTCTGCCTTCGGCTCAGGTCATGATCCCAGGGTGCTGGGATGGAGCCTTGTGTGGGGCTCCCTGCTCAGCCGGGGGTCTGCTTCTCCCTCTGCCTCTGCCCCTCCCCCTGCATATGTGCTTTCTCTCTCAAATAAACAAAATCTTAAAAAGAAAAAAAAAAGTTCGGGACCGCAGGGGCCCTCCTCAGGCCTGCTGTGAAGCCGAGCTTTGTGCAGTGGGTTCAGACAGACCAGGCAGCCGGGGACGAGGGGTTCCCCACAGAGCCCCCCGGAGGGTGCTCACAGAGCACGGAGACGACGCTGCTTGGGCCTGGTGATGGCAAGGACTCTCCCTCTGAATCCCAGGGCCTCCCAGGGCACAGAGACTGCAGCCCCAGCAAGCCCCCTGGGATGTCATCGCTGAACAGGAGCAGCGTGGGGGACCCCCTGCAGGTGCCTGCTGGCCTTGGACAGAAAGAGCCACTGGGGAGTCTGACGACCACCCAGTGCTGGCTCCCGCAGACCAGGTGGGGGTGGGCATGCTCCTGGGGGCTGGGAGCCTATCCTGTCAGAAGACCACTCCCCACACACCCGTGTGGGAGGCAGCGCCGGCTCAGGCGTGCCACGGCCGTGTGTCGTAGGGACAAAGCAGCTCACCCACCTGGCTATGAGGTAATTGAGGGATAACCTCAAAATTGCTAGAAATAAGAACATGGGGATGGCCCAGCCATGCCACACAGCATTCATGTACACCTGCAGGTTTGGAGAGAAAGCGGGTGGGAGAGAGACAGTCAGGCAGCCTGACAGGCCACATCCCTCCCCTTTCTCCCCCCGCCCACCAGGCAGGCCAGCCATGCTGGGAGGTGGGGAGCCCGGGCCCCAGCGCCTGGGAAGGCAACGCCTGACAGAGAAGCCCTGGGAGGAGCTGCTTTCTCAGTAGGAGGGGCCAGTGGTGGGACACAGAAGCTGCTCTGGGGGGTTGGGAGGGGTGAGTCCCCATGAATCAGCCACTGGACGTGGCCTGGGATGGGCAGAGGACAGCGGAGCCCATGCAGAGGTCCCTGCCAGCCCCAGGTGTGGCTCCCCTGTGCTGGAGCTTGCAGCATCACCAGGACTCAGCACAGCCGAGCGAGCTGACCGACCGCCTGCTGAGAACCCACCACGTGCCGTGTGCCAGGCCAAGTGCCCCTCGGGCCCGTAACTCTGGGCCCACCGGGCTTGGCGCAAGCTGCCAGCACAGAGCAGATGCTCAGAAAGGGGCAGAGAAGGGAATGCAGTGGGGTTCAGGCAGAGGCCTGGAAGGTGGGTCCGAATGGTGGCCACATCCCTTGGCGATGATAGGCAGGACCGAGGTAACAAAGGCCTTACAGAGCAGAGGCCTCAGAAGGGTGAAGGCAGGGTCCCCGGGGGCAAGCCAGGGCTGGGCCCAGCCACTGAGTCCTGTTCTCTGTGTGTGCTTGCCCATCTCCCCCTGGGGCTGGCGCCAGGCTGTGAACTTTAGGGTGGTCTCAGAACCCTCCGGAATGCAGAGATGGGGACTTGGGGAGCTGCAGCCACCCCTCTCTGGCCTCAGGGCCTGGCAGGCAGGTGGGAGGCCTGTGCCCTCCTCTGAGTGACGAGAGGGTCTCCTGGTGCAGGCTGAGGATGGCCGCCACGGGACCATTCAGGCAGGGCAGCCGGGTCCAGTTTCCCCAGAGCACACCCCGATGCCGGGCCGCTGCTCTCCTACCCTCCCCCAGGACTGCTGGCCCACAGAGGCCCAGTGTGCCCCCCAGGCTACCAGGCGTTTGCCAGGAGCCTCCCCCAGGTACCCAGTGGGAGGAGCCCGGGGCCCCCGTGGGCAGACAAGCCTCCCCACTGTCCTCTCCCTGACTCGTCCTGGAAGGCAGACTAAAGCGCGGGCAGGGCTGTTCCTGAGAACGCAGCCACGGGTTGTCTGTGTGTAGACACGGGCCGGCCCCCGGCGCCCCCCAACACCCTCGCCTGATCCTTGCAGCAACCCCATGGCTGGGGAGCAACACGGAACCCACTTTCGAGACAGGAGCTAAGGTGCGTGTGTTCTGAGGGAAACCTCAGGGACAGTGCTGGCTGGCTGCCTGGAGGGCTGGCAGAACGCCCCCCCATCACTCTGGGGGGCACTCACGGTGAAGGCGATGGCGGACGTGTAGACGGAGTACCAGTCGGATAAGGCAGAGAGGTTCTTCACGAAGCTGGTGACGGGCTTGGCGCCGCGCTCTAGGAACAGAACAGACTGTGCTGAGGCCAGAGCTCGGCCATACCCGGGAGGGCAGGGGGGCAGCAGCAGCCGAAGGGGGACGCCAAAACAAGCAAAGGGAGCCACGAACGACTCAGGCTTCTGGTGCACCTGACCCTCTGTTGGCAGCCCCCCGGCCACTGGTGCTGCGTGCCGTCCACTGTCCCCGTGGGGACATGCCGGCTGTCTCCTCCCTGCCCCCCCAACGCCTGAGCTGCGGACGCGAGAGGGGCAGCTGGGGGGGGGTGTTACTTGGCATCGCCTGGGCCCCAGCAACTATCTGGGAAAGCACCACTTTGCACAGGGGCTTCCAGGCCTGGAGGGAAACTGTGCCCCTGGCCTGGGGCTGGGTAGCCAGCGCTGGCCCCATCCTGTCCTGCTCCAGATCGACAGGGTGGGGCGTCGGACATGCTTCCAACAGCAGCCTTCTTCCCAAGGAACTCCCAGGGAACATCTTTCTGAAGAGACGTCCCGTTTAGCCCAGGACTACAGAGCCCCCACTCCGCTGACCACACACGCGCGGCTCAGGGGCCCCACTGGCTCCCACACTGCTCACAGACACACTAGGTACTCACTTAGTCGTCTCATGTTTTCCGTCAACCTGAGAGAAAGGGAGAGAGAGGTGAGGGCCAGCTCCTGTGCACCCGCGTCCCCGACGCCACCCCCTGCTGGCTCGTGGGGAGCACAGCGTGACCGGGGATGCAGGGACCACTGCTCCCTAACTTGGGGTGGGGGGGGTCTCACCTACGGAACCGTCCCTCATCTCCTGCCCACGTCCCAGAACCTGGGTCCCCCCAGATCCTACAGCAGGGCCTGGTGCAGGAAGCTGTTTACCGAGTGGGTGTGGACCCCATGAGGGAAGCCTGGGCCATGGGCGCTTGGCCCCCAGACCACTGACCCCACATGGCATCGGTCACAAAGCACAAGTAAGAGCACTGAGCGCGAGGGACACGCGGCAGTGCCACCCGGCATGAAGCCCCCCCCCCGGCTGCCCTCGACGCCCCAAGGAGGCCTCTCCATCAGGAAGATGGCACAGCCAGGCCCTGGAGCAGCCCTGGCGGCAGCCACTTCGACACTCAGATGCAGGCCTGGCTCCGAAGCCTCTGTGTGGTGACTGCACCCCCCCTGGGGGCTGCACCCCCCTCCCCCGTGAGGGCCCCTACCTCCGGGCACTGAGGGGCTCCTCCGTCTCCACGGTGCACTCCTCGGGCTGGAACCGGAAATCCTCCACGTACTCCCCAAACTTCTCATAGAACCACTTCTGGACGCGGGGGCACAGCCCCTGGCTCCGCCGGTCTGCGGGGATGGGGTCCCGGTGAGGGCAGGCAGGTGGGGGGAGCAAGGAACACGACGGAGGACTGTGAACACGCGCTCCCTGGCACCGAGCCTGACCCGCTTCCACCGCGAGGCCTGGCACAGTCACCACAGACCACACAGCATCTCCATGGTCACACCCAACCTGAGCTGCCCCCCGCCGGCTCCCAGCCCTGGGGTCTGCGTCACCCTCCCTTTCTCTCTCTGGTGGAGGGGGTGGACTCACTCCCAGGGACCCCAGGGACCCGAGGCAGGGCCAGGGGGTATGTGGGCCGGGGGCTGTGTCCTGGTGGGGGGGGGGCCCAGGGCAGGAAGTGGCCTCTGCTCAGCACGGCCAAGCCCTTTCCGAGAGGGGCCCACAACACAGACTCAGAAAACCAGGAGAAAACCACGGCGCATGAGTGCTTGCAGGGCACGGAGTCGCCAGCAGGGGGCGCTGTCCCACCACGAGTGAGGAGAGGGAGAGCACGGAGGCGGCCCCCTGCAGAGGCTCTCCAAGGGGCTGAGGTTTGCGTGCACAGAGCTGCCCAGGCAGGGAGAAAAGGCAGGGCTCTCAGGGAGGGAAGGGATGGGGAGGGCCTGGGGGCTTCTCGTCCCTACCCGGAGCATGAATGTTTTCAGCACCGCTGGGCATGGGTGGGCAGACAGCCCCCTTGACGGCTGCAAAGCGGCCATGGGCAGGACTGAATCTAACAGGCCTGCCCCTGTTCCCCTGAAACCACACTCCGGACGTTGAAATGTGAAATCCATATCCATCTGGTTTGTTCCAACAGTTTAAAAATGTAAAAATATTTTAAACACGTGAAGTTAGACAGGGGGCTGCAGTGTGTCGAGCCCCAGGTCTAGGCCGGGCCTGCTGCCTGAGCAGACGGGCTTCAGGCCCCGCGGACCCCCTCCGCCGTGCGCCCTGGCTGCAGGGTGGGGAGCATCACGCAGCACACGGTCCCCGTCTCCCACCTCAGCTCCCACCGCACCAGCGACCACTGCTACAGAACGGACCTCAGCCTGGGCACCCGGAGTGTCTCCACCCTCCACTCCTCTGCACTTCCCACGTGTGCAGGAGAGTCCTCAATCACGGGGCACAGCGGGGACCCTGGGGTCTCTGGTGCTGCTCCTGGCTTGGATGCTGGGTCTCCGGAGTGGAGCCCATGACCCAAGGGGCACAGCAGCCAATCACCTGTACTGGCCTGCCCGCAGGTCCAAGCTGGGCCTCCACGTGGTGGGTGCCCCTTGAAGAGGCTTTCCCTCCTGGGTCTCGGTTTCCTCACCTGTATCTGAGTCGGGCTTAGCCCTAAGGCCCTTCCGGGGTAGCTGTGCGCTCCTGGCACAGGCACGAGGGAACAGCCTGCGGGAACGGGCCCTAGGTTAGGAGACGGGAGGGCCAGGCCCACCACGGATCGGACCCCTAGAGAGCTGGACAAAAGATCCAGTATGCTGCTGGGACAGCTCTAGGAAGGGCAGAGGGGGTAAGACAAAGAACAGGCTCAGGGCGGGAGGAAAAGGTACAGAGAAAGGGACTGTGCATCCTGAATGGGGAGGGCCGGGCACATACCGACCTCAGTGGCCCCTACTGCCTGCTCGTCCCTCGTTAGGACCACCAGCCTCTGGACCTGGGCCACCAGGTCAGTGGCCAAGAAGCCAGCGTGACGACACTGACACTACTCTGTCAGCAAGGGCTGAAACAGGGGCCGCGTGGTCTTCTTACAGGAAAATAAAATCACGTCTCTTTGAATGACCTGCGTTTGCTGTGACAGCTCGCCGATTCACGACTGGAGACGCCTGCGCCGGCCCGACGGGAGGAGCCCCCAGCGTGAGCGGGCCTGCCCGGGCACAGGACCAGCACGCACCCCACTGCCCGGCCCGGCCGCCCGTGGGGGCCTACCTGCTCCATTATTGACCTGGGCCTGTCCCTTCGGAGGCTGCTGAGCCGTCTGCTCCTCGGTTCTTAAAGAGGGGAAGAAGCAAGAATCCTGTTAGTTCAAAACACAGCATGAGGGCGGGCTCCAGAAGATGCTAGCACTCACAGGGAGCCTGCCGCACGCGAGCGTTTGCTCCAGCTCGCAGGGCCCCCTCTGGGAGTTTAGGGCGCAGATGCTGCTCGTGGGCCAGGCTGGGCGGCTCTGAGCCACACTCACGATGGGCACACTCTAAGGACCAAATAAAAAATGTCTCATAAACACACAACTCTGTCCACTCCTACGAACACATCTGGTTCTTCCCGTTAAGTTCAGAATAAACAGCCCTTATACTAATTAACCAGCCTCCTGATAAAAAAGATGCTTATCAGTGGACATATTCAGCAAGCAGCACGCAAGGCCACAGGCTGGGGGACCCCCTGCGCTGGCCAGCTGTGCCCAGGTCCCAGCTCGGCCTATGCCAGCCACCTGCCTGGCTTCCTGCCCCTGCAGCCCAGCCACCGCAGACCATAGCAGTCACCCAGCCTCAGAGCACTCTCCTGGAGTTTCTGTCCACCTGCCAGACCCCCATTATTGAACCGGCTTTTGGCCACGGAACCTGATACAGCTGGCCCAGCCCCCGGCCCCTGGGTGGAGCTCTGGCCAGGCCGCATCTCGTGCCTCGGCTGACCAGCCTGCCTTGTTCTGCACTGGCCCAGGCCACTGAGGCACCACACTGTTCCTGGGGCTCCCAGTCCAACAGGGACCCCAGGATGTGGGAAAAGTGATGCCCCAGGCAAACCTCAGCAGGGTCTTGGGGGGGACAGAAGACTCTTCCAGGACAGAGATGGTAGGGTTGGGAGACACCCTGGGCTGCAGTGAGGAGGGCACACGGGTTCTGCTCTGCTCACACAGTGGGACTTCATGCCACACTTCCATGAACCGACCTGGTTTGCAGGCTTCAACTGTCACCAGAGAGGGAGGTACGGAAGAGCTGGCCGGGAGACAAGCAGGGTGGGCGAGGCCTGCAGCCTCACTGAGCAACAGATGGGGAAGACACAAGACAGACGCAGAGTCCCCAAGAAGGGAGCCACGGTCCAGGGGAGGTCGGGCCTCCACCCCCGCCCCACCCTGTGGCTAGGCTGCCCAAGCAACTGTCCACGCCCAAAGCGACCACTGACAAATGGGGGTTTACTGAGAACAGAAGAGCCCCGGGCACGTGGGAGACGCCAGGACCCGGCCGAGTGCCCTCCATTCCCGGGCATGCGTCACGGCACGGTGTCTCTGCCCAGCCTGCAGGTTTTGGAAGAGACACGGCTCATCTGAGAGGCACTAACGAACCGTCTTCCGCCCAAGCCTGGGCCCCAGTGGACGCCAAGAGGACGCACGCGCCTGAGAGACACGGGTGGGGGCTTCTGGTGTGCGTGGTCCCTGGCTGTGGAGTTTTTCCAACACGCTCCCTACTAGAAACACACAGGTATTTAGACCTTCACGGGCCGCGAGCTCCTTCGGGGAAGGAAGCTGTAGGAACTGTGGCCCCTTCCCATCACCCCAAACACGGAATGGTAAGTGCCTGTTCCATGCGCTGGACAGAGACGGACGGACGGCAGGGCAGACGGTGCACCAGGACATTCCGGCCCACGACACGCGGGGCACGCAGTCCCACCCGCAGCTCCCGCGAAGGCAGGAAGGGAGCAGGGTGACTTCAGGGAAACATAAATGCCACGTGACCTCAATCAGAAAAAAGGGTTTCTAACAACCGGATTCTCTGAGATGTTTCTGAACAACCTACGCCGACGTCCAGCCACCAACCAAACAAGTCCGCAGCGGGACGTGCCCGAGTTGCTGTCCTGAAGTGGGGTTTCCGGCCTGCAGCCCCTGGAGGCCGGGGGCACCAAAGCCCACAAGAAGCGCTATGCCAGGGCCGGGCACCAGGTCGCTCTGCCCCGGCCCCCCGCCCCAGGCTGGGGACACCAGACAGTCACCAGGGTCCCTTTCATCCCACACACAGTGGCCCCCAGCGAGCGTGTGCCAGCCGAGCCCCGGAGCAGGACGGGCAGAGGGGCAGCGGCAGGCACGGCCCGACCACAGAGGGTACACGTCAGAAGGGCAGTGTTTCTGTGCTGCTTCTGGACCCCTAACGAGACAAAGCCTCTGCCTACTAATAGAGAAGCTTCGATCAAGGTGATTTTCTGGGAATTTTCTTTAAAAGCAAAACAGAGGTTTAGATAGACTCTAATCACCACGTTTCAATCCTGCAGCTCGCCTGCAGCTTGGGAGGGCGTGTGCGTGTGTGTGAAGGGGGTCTCCCTCCACATACTCACCCACCAGGGACGGCCCACGGCCACCCCAGACATCAAGGCAACAACAGAACAGGTCGTCACTTGCATGGAACCTG
The DNA here is from genome assembly GCF_002007445.2 of Ailuropoda melanoleuca. Lineage (NCBI taxonomy): Eukaryota > Metazoa > Chordata > Mammalia > Carnivora > Ursidae > Ailuropoda > Ailuropoda melanoleuca. The sequence goes on along the minus strand of NC_048232.1, from coordinate 88,237,391 downwards.
CTTCTCCCTGTACCCCCCCCTTCAGGTCTGCATTTCGAGAAGGTTCCTAAGCCCCACACCCATGTAAAGCAGAGGGGCAGCCAGTGCATCCCAGGACCCTTAGCTTCCTCGGTCCTGGCCTGCTGTTCCTTTACTGTGACCACCCAGCTGGTCTCTCTGTGTCCTCAGAACTGGAAGAGGCTTTGCAGAAGGAATGAGGAGGCTGGGCTGGGCAGGGGGTGGGAAGCAGAGCACGTGGGCCCTACAAGGAGAGGGCAGGCACACGGGCTCTGCTCAGCCGAGCACCTCTCAACACCCCCGGGGAAGTGCCTCCTCCAGCCAATGGTTCCAGGCAAAGCTGTACAGAAACGCACATCTGCACCGGACAGAGCACGTTCTGTCGGGGACACGGTGCAGAGACGTGCCACAGAAGGCTGGCCGTGGCCGGCGGGTGGAAAAGGCACCTACAGCCGGCCATGTACCTGGGACAGTGCCAGTCCCTGAATCTCTCAGCATCTGTGGGTCAGGTCCCCAGCTGCACCCCTTTACATAATGAAAACATCCACAGATTTCCACGGAAGAAGGTCCAACAAGTTTGAGGCCCATGTGCCAACATCTTGGAAGGGCTGTCGGCCTCATAGCCGGGGCAGAATGGGAAAGTAGGGTGCATCCCTCCCCTAACAAGCTCGAGGCCCCCACACGGACTCCCAGAGAACCCTACAACAGCCCTGCGGGGACAGGCAAGATGGCCTTACTTCAAGGCTGCCCAAAAGCACTTAAGAGTCGTCAAAAACGCCTACAGAGCATGGAACACAGGACCCTTCCTCCAAAGAGAAGCAGATGCCACCAGCTCCCAGGAGCCGACAACCATGGGTAAGACCTGACAGGAAGCCAGCATCTGGCCGTGAAACAGAAGGAGGTATTTCCTTTCCACCAACTAAACCCCATGCATCAAGGTGCCTGGAGTGTGGGTGTCCTCAGAGCCAGAGCTGGAGACGACGCTCGAAAGTAACAGTCCCCTCATCCACGGAGAAACCAGTTCTGGCTGGGCTGTCCCAGCAGTGGCCTTGTCTGCCAGGCCACCAGCTTGCAGGCTGTGTGGACAGACAGGGAGTTTCCTGGGGGTTCTATCAGGACAGGGAGAGCAGAGCTCTCAGAACCTACAAATACCCTTCTGGAAGGACCCCAGCTCGTGTGGGCAGAGGTAGGAGGTGCAAGAGGAGGCCACACACGGAGACAGCTCCATCCCATAGCAGGGCCCACGTCATCCCCTCCAGAAGCTGGGGCGGCACCTGTCACCCCCCAGGATGGAGGGAGCCTGCTGGGATGAGGGTGACCATTCATGGCAGGTGAACCCGGAGGTAAATGTGTACAGCAGGATGGCACGAGGAGGGGTGCCTGAATCCTGTGGGGGGCTCACGGGCAAGGAAGTGTCTGAGTGGGCAGTGGGGGGCCTTGGACCCCTCCTCACCTGGCCTTCAGCACTTCCTGGACCTTCTGCTCCAGCTCTATCCGCCGCTGCCGCTCCCGGTCCAGCTCCTGCCGAAGCATCTCTGAGTTGGTTTCTTCTCTCAGCTTCCGGAGCTCCTCCTCTGCACGGAGAGAACAGCCGGGGGTCACTGGTGCTCAGGTCCGCTCTGGCCTCCAGTGGCAGAGGCGTCGAGGGCGGGCTTGGTTTTCAGAGCACTTGGACGGGGAACCCTGTCTGCACCTGCTGGGCCGCGGCAGCTCTCCTGCCCCCTGCAGGGGGACTATTAACTGGGGCTCCTCTTACACGGTGGGGGCGAGAGCTGGGGCGAAGCAGCAGTGAGGAGCTCTATACTAAACAAAACAGGTGCAAATCACACACATGAAAGGCATCTCACCAAATCACCGCCACCACCAGGATGCCCCAGAGAAAGGGATCCTGGTGGCACTTGGTCAGCCAACAGACATCGCCTGGACACGCACACGCACCAGGTGTGGTCTGGAGGCCTCAGCCACAGAGCCGAGCCCCTGCCAGGGGCAGGCAGACAGCTCCCACCAGCTGGGTGCTGAGGACCTAGGAGCACAGTGGCAGGGCAGCCGGGGTGCTCCTGCAGTCCGAGTCAGGACCTGGGTGGGCTGAATATCAGGGCGGCAGATTGCTGGGGGGAGGGCATGTGGCAGGCTCAGCAACAGCCTTGCAAAGGTCCTGAGGCAGGAGTGGCCTGGGAGCTGAGGGGAGGAGTCACAGATGCGATGGGGCGGGGGCAGGGCATGCAGACCCAGAAGGAGGACCTGACGTTTATTCCAGGAGTGGTGGAAACCAAGGGCCACGTAGCTGTGGTTTTAACTCTAATACGTGATAAGCTGACGGCCGGTCCCCAAAGAGGTCCCAGCTTAATTCTGGGGACCTGGGGCTATGTCCCCTCCGTGGACAAAGTGACCCTGCAGATGTCATCAGGTGAAGGACCTGGAGATGGGGGGCTACCCTGGTTCTCCAGGCCCATCATAATCACCATTATGTAAAGTCCTCAGAAGAGGCGGGAGGGTCAGAGGTCAGATAGGGGAGAGACTGGCAGATGCCAGGCTGCTGGCCTCGAGGGGAGGACCGCGGATGGCTTCTCGAAGCAGACAAGTCAGGGGAACACATTCTCCCGAGGTCCTCCAGGGGGGCAAAGCCGTGCCAGCACGTGACTCCCATTCTGTTGGACTTCTGGCCTCCAGAATTGTAAGAGAATAAACATGCTGTTTTCAGGCCCCCGGTCTCTGGTACAGCAGCAAGAGGAACGCCCACAGAGTGGAGCCCACACAGGGACTCCGATCCTAAGTGGATATCTCACTGCATTTGCACACGCTGGACCCCAGATCCGGAGACAGCACACTGCAGGCCCCGCAGAGGCCCCTACGCCTTCCACCTCCAGTCCATCCCAGGGGTGACCGCCAGCTAGCGTCTACGCACAGGAGGGGCCTCCCATTTCTGAGACTGTATACAATGCAGGTGGGTATGTCTTAGCTCGTGCAGCCAGGACACAATACCATGGACTGGGGGGCCTGAACAGCAGACCCCGATTCCTCCCAGCTCCCGAGGCTGGGAGTCTGGGATCACGGTGCCAGCCGAGCCTGGTGATGTCCTCACACAGCAGAGAGGAAGGGCTCGGGTGTTTCCTCTTCTCCTGAGGGCACTAACCCNACAGCACACTGCAGGCCCCGCAGAGGCCCCTACGCCTTCCACCTCCGTCCTCCGTCCATCCCAGGGGTGACCGCCAGCTAGCGTCTACGCACAGGAGGGGCCTCCCATTTCTGAGACTGTATATAATGCAGGTGGGTATGTCTTAGCTCGTGCAGCCAGGACACAATACCATGGACTGGGGGGCCTGAACAGCAGACCCCGATTCCTCCCAGCTCCCGAGGCTGGGAGTCTGGGATCACGGTGCCAGCCGAGCCTGGTGATGTCCTCACACAGCAGAGAGGAAGGGCTCGGGTGTTTCCTCTTCTCCTGAGGGCACTAACCCCATCCTGGGGGCCCCACCCTCACGACCTTTCTAACCTCGATCACTTCCCGGGGGTCCCACCTCCCAACCCCCCCGTATGCATTTGGGGGGGACACAGACATNGGGTGTTTCCTCTTCTCCTGAGGGCACTAACCCCATCCTGGGGGCCCCACCCTCACGACCTTTCTAACCTCGATCACTTCCCGGGGGTCCCACCTCCCAACCCCCCCGTATGCATTTGGGGGGGACACAGACATCCAGTCCACAGCAGGGCTCGAGCTCCGGTGGTCCAGCCCCAACCAGGCTCTCGGCCAGGACACCGTGCTGAGTCAGGCTGCCCGCCCCGCTTCAGTCTTTCTCAGGAGTCCCCACGCTGCCCGGCCAGCCCTCCTGCTCACCCTGCAGCCCGTCCGCACTGCAGAGCCCCCCCCCCACACTATTCCACTGAGCTCCGTTGTGACCCAAGGGCCGCCCCGAGGCTCTGACCAGGCAGTTGGCCCAGAGGAAGCAGCCGCACAAGGGGGCCCTGCCTTCTGCACTGTTCCTAAGATGCAAACTCTGGTCAGTGGGCACCGCCCAGGAACACGGGACCCTGGCTACCCTTGCGGGCAAATCCTTTGCCATCCTGCAGAGACCCCCCCACCACTTGGTCACCCACAAACATTTGGGGAATGACAGCTGGCTGCTGGCGACTTTCTCAATTCTCAAGGACAGTGTCGAGTCCTCTGCAAACCCAATTACAGAACGTTTGTATCATGATAAAGTCCAACGGAGTCCATCTGGAAATCCTAGGCCATCTCCTTTAGGCCTAAGGCTCCTGCAGATGGGGACCCAAGTCACACTGGGAATGGCTCTGTCTTGTTTCTAAACTGGGCACGTGGTGGACCTGCTCTCGTCACAGCGCCACGACGACACAGGGCTCACCCCTTCTCCGCTCCACCCCCTCACACTTTCTGGATGTCAGCCCTGACTTCCTGAGGTTCTCTATCATACCCCAGAGGGGTCACCACCCACGGGGAACAGATGGACTACGAAGATGTGAGGGGCAGAGAACGGGCTGCCTCGCTGGGCTGGGCTCGGCTCCCCACATCCAAATAGGACACAGGTACCCGGTAAGATGCCCCGACTGCCCTACAGGGAGAGGCAGGTGCAGGGGGGACGCTGCCATAGCAGCTCCCGACACATGCCGTGGCCCAGCCACGAACCCCCCCGAGAGTAACACAGCCCGAACAGACACTGTCCGCGCGGGCCGGGCTGCCGAGGGCCGGGCTGTAGGTCAGCCTCCTCCACGAGCATCGGCTGGAAGCGGATGAGCCCATTTCCCCTTTATGGCAAACAGTTAAAAGTCGCCAAACCAATCTGCTGAGGCTGGGGCCACCGGGGCGCAGGCGGGACTGAAGCAGGTGCTGAGCCCTGGGGGTGGCTGAGGTCAGCGGTCACCCGTGTCAGATCTGCATCCACTGCTCCACAAATGAGCACCACACAGCCTCGTGCACCAGGACCTTGCGATGAAGTGACCCAAACAAAGCCCCGCGCTCTCGGGGACGTGGACAGTAAGGACGGCTGGCTTGGAGGGAAGACCTGCTGGCCAGGAACCTTCTATTTGGGTGGGGCAGGGGGCAGGGAGGTGCTCAGGGAGACCTAACAGCTTCCTTTCTGGTCCTGGCTGCCTCGTCAGGCCTGGGGACACATGGCTGAGCCTGAGCCCCCAAAATTTAGGCCAAGGTCAGTCTGGCAGCCGGAGGCCACAGACACAGACGGGGTTACAGCACAACGGGGTGTGAGCAGCAGGAATCCCTGTCCAGACGGCACACAGGGAGGCCAAGAGGCCCAAGGTCAGAAGACCGTCCTGCCTCAAGAGAGCCTGCGTGGCCCCAGCCACACCACCTGCCTGGGGAGGTCGTGGCTCGCTGGATTTTGTCACTAAGCAGTGAGAAGCACTGAGGTTCCCTGAGTGCCGGTATCCGCTGGCTCCGTAAATATTTGCAGTGCTCGGAGCCCTCCCAGGCATCCACCCTGCTGGGATCCACCCCTCTCCGGCACCTGCGCCCCAGCATCCTGCAGCACCCTGCCCCTCCTCCAGAGACTCACTGGGAGAAGGCCCTATCCAAACAGGGGGCCTGGAGGATGCCACGCCAAGCCCGCAGGGTGTGGTTCCTCCTGGCTCCCACAGCCACAGTTTCCCCCCTAGACCCCCGATGTCCTGGGGTGAAGCAGGGTAGCCCCCCACAGCTAGGCTGACTTGAAGACTGAGGCCTCCTGACCCTCCCCTGGAGCACAGAACAGGGTCCATGAAGGGGCCGTGCAAGGGGCAGATCTGAGAGGAGGAGCTGACCTCTACCCAGTGCTGCAGACACTTCCAAGTTAGACCCAGAAACGGCCCAGCCCAGGGCAGGCAGCAAGGGATGGGTGGCCAGGGAGGCAGGTGACAGGAAGGGCTGCAGGAAGCCCAGCCAAGGCCCCCAGCCTCACTGACAGAGCTGCGTGGCCCCACCCCTCTCACGGTAGCCAGCCAGGCACCTTTATGGCCAAGGGCACCTGTGTCAGGCACGCGACCACACATGCTGGGACGTCCTGCAAATACCCCCAAACCCATGCATTCTGCTGGTCTCAGCTCCTACCCTGGTTTCCAGCTGGCCTCCTTACACCCCCGAATCTGGCTCCAAACAGCAGAGGTTCCTCTGAAAGCATAAGTCAGAACCTGCTGCCGTCTTGCCTGAAAGTCGGCAGGGGCTTGTGATAATTCCCACCACTCGGCAAGTGTCTCCACTCCACCTCACCAGCTCTGTCTGCCTCTGCTCTCCCCTCGTCCCGGCTCTTGGGGTTCAAGCCACCGGGACCTCCTTTTAGGTCTTCAAATCCCCATGGTCCAACTCTGCCCCAGGACCTTTGCACGTGCGGATGCCCACTCCCTGCCCCTCAATCTTAAGTCACCATTTCCCCTGAGGACCCTCCCTGACACTCCCCACAAACCGAACATGGCATTTTGTCACGTTCTCTCATGGATCTTGCTCTTTACTGTTGGGGACATCACAGGTCCTCAGTTCTAAGTCTACATTCATCGCAGGCACCCCTGACTTGGGCCCGCAGCCCCCATCTGTTTTACTGTCTGTGACAGCCCAGGACCCAGCCTGGCTCCAGGAGAAGCCACTGAAGACACAGGCAACGGACAGCAGGTGAGCAAGGAGGATGCGGCAGCTTCTCATGCGACACGCCCAGCAGCTGGAGCAGAGGACTGGCCGTGAGCTGGACGGCGAGGACACTGGGGGGGGGCAGCATCTGAAGGACATCTGCACCCAGGCCCCACGTTTCAGGCCTAAGTCCTCCCCAGTCTTGTGCCAGGGCTCCTGGGGACTCTGACCTTGGAGAACCTGCCTGGGAGGCTGCTGGCACACACAGCGTCTGGGGGAGGCGGCAGGGGGTACTCAGGTGATTGGGGACCCACAGCCCTAACATGTTCTCAGCCCAAGAGCCCCAGCCTCTATGGGGAACCTCCTCTCAGCCCCACACGAAGCCCAGCTGCTCGGAGAGGCCACCTGCTTGCACACAACTTCCTCGGCAAACACGCACCGAGCAAGCACTGTGCACGGGGCTCTGTCGAAGTGGGAACACTGCCCTGACAAAGCTGCCACACCCTGGCCAGGGCAGACATCCCGGGGGCCCCCGCGAGCACATCTCGTGTGTATACTGGCCCCAGGGGGCGAGCCTGGACACAGCTCCCCGCTGGATCCTGGGCCCCTCGGGAGACGGGTCTCCTGTCCTGACACAGGTGGGGCCCTGGGACCCTCTTCCAAAAGGGCAGGCGCCCACTGGCAATGGGAGATCTCTGTCCGCCTATGTGCCTACAGAGCGCTGCTCTGGCTCCTCCCATGGGACTCACTTCGACTCAGTCTGACCCTCCTGCGGTGGGCCTGGCATAAGCAGGTGCTCAGCCGAGACTCACTGGGTGAGCCAGTGGATGAACCTCTGAGTGAGCCTCCACGGTGACCTGTCAACCAAGTGCTCATGGGCAGACGGCCCCGAAACAGGGTAGGAGCACTCCTCTCCAAGGGGAGGAGCCATGGCTTGGTCAAGTGCCCCGGGGGCCAGTTCTGTGAGCAGCTCACAAGACCGGGCTTGGGTGAATTTGCAGAGAGCCAAGGAGATTTCCCTCTCACTGTCTGCTTTATGTGGGGGCACTGAGGGACAGTGAGGACAGTAGGGGACAGTGGTCGGGGTCAGTGGGGACGGTGGGGGACAGTGAGAACAATGAAGGGCAGTGGGGACGGTGGGGGACAGTGGGGGGACAGTGAGGACAGTGGGGGGCAGCGAAGGGCAAGGAGGACAGCGGGGGACAGTGGGGGGCAGTGGAAACAGAGGGAGACAGTGGGGGGCAGTGAGGACAGTAGAGGACAGTGAGGACAGTGCAGGTCAGTGGGGGGCAATGGGGACGGTGGGGGGCAGTGGCTGCTCTCATGGGGAACACAGAGGTGAGGGACTTCATGTCAGGATGGCCTTGCTCCTGGGAGCCCCGGTCGGGGGATTCTGATTCCGTTGCTTTCCCATCTGCTCCTCTGAGCACCAACACCCACATGCACCCCAACTTTCTCCATGGATCTCAGCTCCATCTGAAGGTCAAGGCAGCCCCAGACGCCTCCTCCGTCCAGACGTTCGGCCCCTCCAGCAGCGTCAGTGGGAAACCACACTTTCCTTAACGTGGCCACCCCCGAATTCCCTTCCCCATGACACGTGGCCGGGTTCTGCCACGTGGCAACCATCAGCCGGGCCCACGGGAACACGTGTGGACACACAGAGCTCTCCCAGAGACCCGCAGGAGCGCTGAGTGGACAGGCTCAAAACCACAGGCCATGTCAGAGACACGGGGACCCCAGGTGGCCAAGAGCCGTGTCCCCTTAATCAGGGCCTCCCCAACAATGCCCC
>NC_048232.1:88222017-88228779 GCF_002007445.2 Ailuropoda melanoleuca | reverse complement strand
CCATTTCCCCTGAGGACCCTCCCTGACACTCCCCACAAACCGAACATGGCATTTTGTCACGTTCTCTCATGGATCTTGCTCTTTACTGTTGGGGACATCACAGGTCCTCAGTTCTAAGTCTACATTCATCGCAGGCACCCCTGACTTGGGCCCGCAGCCCCCATCTGTTTTACTGTCTGTGACAGCCCAGGACCCAGCCTGGCTCCAGGAGAAGCCACTGAAGACACAGGCAACGGACAGCAGGTGAGCAAGGAGGATGCGGCAGCTTCTCATGCGACACGCCCAGCAGCTGGAGCAGAGGACTGGCCGTGAGCTGGACGGCGAGGACACTGGGGGGGGGCAGCATCTGAAGGACATCTGCACCCAGGCCCCACGTTTCAGGCCTAAGTCCTCCCCAGTCTTGTGCCAGGGCTCCTGGGGACTCTGACCTTGGAGAACCTGCCTGGGAGGCTGCTGGCACACACAGCGTCTGGGGGAGGCGGCAGGGGGTACTCAGGTGATTGGGGACCCACAGCCCTAACATGTTCTCAGCCCAAGAGCCCCAGCCTCTATGGGGAACCTCCTCTCAGCCCCACACGAAGCCCAGCTGCTCGGAGAGGCCACCTGCTTGCACACAACTTCCTCGGCAAACACGCACCAAGCAAGCACTGTGCACGGGGCTCTGTCGAAGTGGGAACACTGCCCTGACAAAGCTGCCACACCCTGGCCAGGGCAGACATCCCGGGGGCCCCCGCGAGCACATCTCGTGTGTATACTGGCCCCAGGGGGCGAGCCTGGACACAGCTCCCCGCTGGATCCTGGGCCCCTCGGGAGACGGGTCTCCTGTCCTGACACAGGTGGGGCCCTGGGACCCTCTTCCAAAAGGGCAGGCGCCCACTGGCAATGGGAGATCTCTGTCCGCCTGTGTGCCTACAGAGCGCTGCTCTGGCTCCTCCCATGGGACTCACTTCGACTCAGTCTGACCCTCCTGCGGTGGGCCTGGCATAAGCAGGTGCTCAGCCGAGACTCACTGGGTGAGCCAGTGGATGAACCTCTGAGTGAGCCTCCACGGTGACCTGTCAACCAAGTGCTCATGGGCAGACGGCCCCGAAACAGGGTAGGAGCACTCCTCTCCAAGGGGAGGAGCCATGGCTTGGTCAAGTGCCCCGGGGGCCAGTTCTGTGAGCAGCTCACAAGACCGGGCTTGGGTGAATTTGCAGAGAGCCAAGGAGATTTCCCTCTCACTGTCTGCTTTATGTGGGGGCACTGAGGGACAGTGAGGACAGTAGGGGACAGTGGTCGGGGTCAGTGGGGACGGTGGGGGACAGTGAGAACAATGAAGGGCAGTGGGGACGGTGGGGGACAGTGGGGGGACAGTGAGGACAGTGGGGGGCAGCGAAGACAGTGGAGGTCAGTGGGAATGGTGGGGGACAGTGGGGGGCAAGGAGGACAGCGGGGGACAGTGGGGGGCAGTGGAAACAGAGGGAGACAGTGGGGGGCAGTGAGGACAGTAGAGGACAGTGAGGACAGTGCAGGTCAGTGGGGGGCAATGGGGACGGTGGGGGGCAGTGGCTGCTCTCATGGGGAACACAGAGGTGAGGGACTTCATGTCAGGATGGCCTTGCTCCTGGGAGCCCCGGTCGGGGGATTCTGATTCCGTTGCTTTCCCATCTGCTCCTCTGAGCACCAACACCCACATGCACCCCAACTTTCTCCATGGATCTCAGCTCCATCTGAAGGTCAAGGCAGCCCCAGACGCCTCCTCCGTCCAGACGTTCGGCCCCTCCAGCAGCGTCAGTGGGAAACCACACTTTCCTTAACGTGGCCACCCCCGAATTCCCTTCCCCATGACACGTGGCCGGGTTCTGCCACGTGGCAACCATCAGCCGGGCCCACGGGAACACGTGTGGACACACAGAGCTCTCCCAGAGACCCGCAGGAGCGCTGAGTGGACAGGCTCAAAACCACAGGCCATGTCAGAGACACGGGGACCCCAGGTGGCCAAGAGCCGTGTCCCCTTAATCAGGGCCTCCCCAACAATGCCCCTCCCGGCCCCGCCCTGCCCTGCCCATGGTGGAGGTGGGAACCTCAGCCCCAGAGCTGCCCCCATGCTCCCAGCCCTCCCCAGCGCTCCTTCCCGCAACCAGCTCTGCCCAGAGCCCCCCGCCCAGGCGCAAAGCCCACCCACCAGCCAGAGCGGACCCTCGGCTGCAGCCCTGCAAACCTGTTCATCCCGCTTCCTGGCAAAGCCACAAGGAGACTTCCACCTTTTCCGGTGCCTCCCTTCCTGGTGGTATAGACCGCTACATAAATAAAACCAACTGGCATTTCTGGCCGGTTCCCTCCCATAAGTTTTCGCAAACGGCTCCCCGGGAGGCCAGCACCTCCCGCCCAGAGCCTGGAACTGTGATTCGACCCAGCAACGGTGGGTGTTCCACCCGCTCCCCTCGTGGTGACATATTTGGGTCATCGCGGGCACACAGCACAGGACAAAGCCACACAAACCCCCAGTCATCGATTTCTCTCTCTGAGACAGAAACAGGAGGGCCAATTTCCTGCTCAGCACAAAGTGCTGAGTTAGTCACTCAAAAGGTGGCTCGTCCCGCCTACCTCCCACCCGCGGGGACGGGGATGGGATAGGGACGGGCAGGGACGGGATGGGGACAGGACAGGGAGCCGCTCGGCCTGTGACAGCTGCCTCTGACCTCTGGGGCTCTCCTCAGCCACTCCCGCCCCGACACTCCGACCTCAGAGCCCAAGACCACCAGCGGTCACCAGCCTTCTTCCCGCAGAGCCCGGGTCTGGACGCTCCGTTGCCAGAGCACCGGGCTCCCCCAGTCTCAGCACAGACCGCCTCGTCCCGAGGGCTCGCTGATGCCACAACACGGGCCGGGCAGAGCAGCGCCCACCCCGTGGCCTGCCTGTCCGCGTGCACGCCCTGCTCCCTCGGTCAGGGGGCCCAGAGGATGTCCCACAGGGTGGGGCCGGCGACAGAGCCGCTCCAAGAGCCCCCTTGTTAACTTCCTATCGCTGCTGTAAAAAACTGCAACACAGCAGCTTACATCATCAACCCAAAGTTATTATCTTAACGGTTCTAGAGATCAGAGGCCAAAGAGGGTCTCACCGGGCTAAAACCAAGGTGTCAGCAGGGCTGGCTCCTTCTGGAAATTCCAGGGAGAATCTGTCTCCTGCTTTTCCCCCCTTCAAGTGGCGCAGCGCTCCTCGGCTGGTGACCCTCAGCCGCAATGACATCATGGTGACCTCTGACTCCACAGTCACATCTCCGCTGACTGTCTGCCTCCCTCTCAGGAGGTCTCCGGGGAGTAATGAGACCGAGCCCTCGGTAAGCCAGGAGAACTCCCCCACCCAGATCCTCAGCTCGGTTACAAGCCCCTCGTGCCTTGCCAGGTGACTGCTGTCAGTCACAGATTCTGGTGACCAGGTCGCTGATATGTTCCTTCCTGAGACAAGACTCTGCGTCCAAGGAGGCCGTGCTGGCCCCAGGACGGAGTGATGAGCTCCTCCGTCCACCTGGCCCAGCGGGGGTCCCTAGGACTCCGCCTGCTCTCGGGCTGTTCTGAGCCCTTCTGTGCCTCTGTGTGGGGCAGGCTGCACCTGGCCTGCCTCACGGGCCCAGGGAGCTGCCCTGGCAAGGGGGCCGGGACGCCCGCCCACTCGTCCATACTAAGTGACGGGCGGGGTTCCCCGGAGTGGGAGCCACACCCGCACTCAGACCACCAGGTCACAGCCCTGCAGGGCGAACCGCTGCAGGAACCGCTGCAGGAAACACAGCGAGGTTCCCAGCACAATGATTCACTCCCTTTCAGGGCCCTGTGGCCTCTGCTGACCTGGCATCGACACCCAGGGGCCGTCGGAAGCCTGTGGAAGGCTGCAGGAGCCAAAATGCCAGCCCGAGGACTGAGTCTGAACCCCCAAACCTTCCAGGGCGCAAGGGCGTCCCCGGGAGAGAGGAGTCAGCACCACAACTCATTAATGCCCGCTCTGAGCTCCTGCTAAACGGGTCGCCCGCGTGAGCACAGCAAGGCTGCCAAATGTGTGGCATCGGCTCCGCGGGAATGCGGCCTGTCGCCACCCACCTCCCACCAGAGCAGTGGGGCAGCAGACTTTCTCTTTTCCTTTTTTTAAAAGATTTTATTCATTCATTTGAGAGAGATGGAGCACTGGCGCATGCTGGGGGGGAGGAGCGAGGGGGAGGGAGAGGGACAAGCAGTCCCCATGCCGAGTGCAGAGCCTGACACGCGGGGCTCCATCCCAGGACCGAGGGATCACGATCTGAGCTGAAATCAAGAGATGCGCTCAACCTCTCAAGCGCCCCCGTCTTGACTCTCTCATAAGGCCTGATGTCCTCATCCAAATGCCCCCTTCCTGCAGCCCCAGGTCCCAACAAGCCAGGTCCTGCTCCCGTAGGCGCTTTCAGGGACCCTAACAAGGAAAGACCATCTATCTGGTCGTGCTTGCAGCCCATTTCCTTAGAGACCGCTGACCGCTGCTGTCAAAGGGAAACGGCAAACGTGCCACAGACATGGAGCCCCATGAAGAGGCCAACAGCAGCACTGTGTGGCAAAGCGTGTCATGCACACTTGCCCACGCGCTCCAGCCGGCAGGCCTCCCCCGGTCTGAGAGAAGGGCAGGGTCGGCACGCTGACCAGTCACTCTGGGCACCTCGTCCACCAGCAGCCCACCACTCACCACCACCCTGGCTCAGAGGGAGACAGACACGACACCTTAGCTCATGCCCACCGCACACCCAGACAGCATGGGCCACAGCCCAACGCAGCACCGCAGCCTCCAGGGAAGTCACTGGGAGGAAGGAACCAGCTTCCCGGCTATTTTTAAACCCGTACGAGTAGAACCCTCGAGCAGGAGTCCTCTTGGCACATAACTCAACAGGCCCAGCCACAGCCAGAAATAAACATCAAGTGATAATCCTTAAATAAAACTCCTTCCCACCGGCCGGGCCTCCAAACACGGAGACCACTGGAAAAGCTAAGCTGTTTCTGCCACCTGGCCAGGTGGGAGGCCAGCACACCTGGGGACCCCAGGCTCCGCCCCCTCACCTCCCTCTCCAGCGGCTGCCTGCCAGCCCAATTCACCCCTCTGGCCACCACCAGGGACCCTTCTAGAAGCTAGGACCATGTGCTCCCCACTGCGACAAGTTACCAGGTTCTCAGCCAAGGGCACAGCTTTACTTTCAATGACCAGCGCAGCAGTGGCCACTACAGCTCCCTCCCCTCCCCTCAGCCTCTCTTTGGAGAAACACGGTTCATGCTGGGCAATGCCTGGCTTCTACGGTCAACGTCCATCCACACATTCTCCCCGATGCTGGCTTCCCTACTGCCCTGCTACTCGCCGCCACGGACGAGCCGTCAACAACCGTGCCCTCTGCTAACCAGCAAACAGCCCTGCCTCCAACAGCTCACCCATCGAGATGGGCTGCCGAGATACCGGCCTAGCACGGTGTTTTCAATGCGTCTTAGGAAACCGACTGGGGGTCTGGATGAACAAGCAGCGTGTTAAAATTTTTTCCATGTAGGGGCGCCTGGGTGGCAGAGCGGTTAAGCGTCTGCCTTCGGCTCAGGGCGTGATCCCGGCATTACGGGATCGAGCCCCACGTCAGGCTCCTCNGGCTCCTCCGCTATGAGCCTGCTTCTTCCTCTCCCACTCCCCCTGCTTGTGTTCCCTCTCTCGCTGGCTGTCTCTATCTCTGTCGAATAAATAAATAAAAACTTTAAAATAAAATTTTTTTTTCCATGTAAACTGATAAGAAGTAGGATCCCAGCCTATCCCCGGAACCGACAGCCCTGCAGCCCAGAGAGGGTGTGCTTCATCTGGCCGCCTGCGGTGCGGCTCAGGGACCCGGGGCCCAGCTCTGAAACACAGCATGTGTGAGCACCCAGTCCCCCATACACAGTCCCTCTCTCTTTCCAACGCACCACTTAGTGCCAGCAGCTGAGCCCTCCGGCCCCAGTACGAGCCCACAGCACTGAGCTGTGCTAAGCACCTGCCCCACCCCCAGCACGGGGGTGGGGGCAGCCAGGGACTCTGCTCCCCAGCAAGGGGAGAGCAAGCCGCGGCTCTGAGCGGCTGAGCTCACCGGGAAGCAAACGTAGCACACACAAAACATGTGCTCAGAGGCCCAACACCAGACAGGATGGGGGCAAGGAAGGGCGTATCTAGAGGACCAGAGCTCGGGCAGGCACCCAGTAGGGCCTTGAAGGACGTGCAGAAGCATGCTCAGTAGAAGGAACATTCTTTGTCCATCCACCCATCCACTCGCCTCCCCACGGACTCATCCATGCACACAGAACGTCCATTCAGCTATGCATGGAGCAGCCCACAACCGCCTCCCCGCACTCCCGAGCTGTGGGAAAGCAGAGAGAAGGCAGCAGCCGCCTTCACTCCGTCACACAAGAATCAAGCTCAGTAGAGGAGATGAACCGTGGACAAGGAAGAGCCCCCTTACAGGGCTGGAAAGTCGTGCAACCCCACATCCCAGGACAGCCTCCTCTGCCAGTTGGGCCTCATGCACACCAACGAGGGTCTCGGCAGGAGGGGATCGGCCAGGAGGCAGCGGAGGATGGGCAAGGCACGATGCCCCAGCAGCTTCTCTCCCCCCTGTACACGCGGGAGCTCGGGTGTGCCCCTGTAAGTGGGGATCACATCCTGACCTTTCTCAGAGCCCAGGGAATCGCTGGGGTGTTCAGTGGGGGAGAGGCAGAATATGAAGAAGTGTGGACCCAGAGCTCCGCGTGGCCCCTGCCC
>NC_048232.1:88212878-88221917 GCF_002007445.2 Ailuropoda melanoleuca | reverse complement strand
GACATCGTGTCTGCAAATGGCCACCAAACAGGGTCAGAAAGTAAAACACACAGGTGGATGGAAGGAAGGATACGAGACAGACAGGCAGACAAACATGGTAAAATGCTATCCTTGGGGACGACCTGGCTGAAAAGTCCACAGGGATGCTTTGTATTCTTCTTGTGACCTTCCTGTGAATTTGAAATTGGGTCAAAAGAAAAAGTGAACAGGAAACCAGAGTGATCTCTCAAGATCTAAAGTGACAAGGAACACATGCACGCAAGTCTGTATTGCGTTGATGACGTCATTGTAAAGGCAAGCTCACAGTCCCGTCACCGTACAACCCTCGTGGGATCAGCTCCCCAGAGTGCAGAGGAACCAGTGAACACAGCAGGGCCACGTGGGGGCCGCACCCCGAGGCCGCTGTATGTGTGACCTGGGGATAAAACAAGCGAGGCCTTGCCCGTGTTGCTCACGAGAACAGGACTGGCAGCGGGACGGTCAGTCAGAGAACAGTCTGACGAGGTCGAGTAAAGATCTCGTGGTTTGAAAGCAGGGGCTTGAAGAGAAAACACCAGCGCTCACGGCAGCCACACGGGGGAGGCAACGCAAGGCCCTGTTGACCTACGGACAGAGAGACACGGACGAACCCGGAGGACTCTGTGCTCCGTGAAGTACGCCCAACACGAAAACACAAATACCGTGAGATTCCACGTACACGAGGCTCCCGGAGGAGTGAGATTCACGGAGACGGAGTGGCGCCAAGCAGGAGGAGGGGAGGGGGACCCGTGGTTTCACGGGGACAGGGTTTACGGCCACACGGTGGTGATGGCCGCACAACACCGTGAACGGGTCAACACCACTGAAGGACACACGTCAAAATGGTTAAGATGAAAAATTTTATATCATCTGTAAACTTTATAATTTTTTTTTTAAAAGAAAAAAACCAAAAACCCCATGCTCTTGGAAGTGAATTCAAATTATCTGAATGAACTCGGGATGCCCTACCTTTGTCCACTGGAAAGGTCTAGAAACACTAACAGCAGTAAGTACCCCAGAATCCTCATTTAGCTTCTAAACACCACTTTCAACCAAAAGGAGCCAGGGGAAATGGCTAATTCCAGGACAGGGGCAGGAAATGTTTAAGAGGAGTCTTGGGGGAGGGGCGCCTGGGGGGCTCGGGTCGTGATCTCGGGGTCCTGGGATGGAGCCCTGCATTGGGCTCCTCGCTCGCTGGAGAGTTTGCTTGGGATTCTCTCCCTTTGCCCCCCCCACATCCACGTGCGCGCACTCTCCAATAAATAAATGAATCTTTAAAACAAAAGAAGTGCCCAGAGTGTCTTGTCACACCAGAAAGCAAGGGACTGCTCATGGAGGACTGGCTCATGTCGAAGGGACTCGGAAGCAAACCGGAAGAGGCCCCCGCCGCCCGGAAGTGGGTCTATCTCAGCACCGAGCGGGCAGCAGCCACAGCGGCTAAGACACATCAGCTGTGCTTAAGGCCACGATCTCGTGAGGACACCAAAGAGCTCGACATCCTCACTGGTCACCTTTCGGGGACACTCTGAGTAGGGAATCGGCCCCTGATTTTGGAAACGGGACAATAAAGGGGAAAATTCAAGCCTGTGTCCTGCCTCCGCTCTAGGAACCATCCCTCGGAACAACCAAGTAGTTAGGTTTTCGGAAATGGGTCAGTGAGCAAATGGAGAAAGAACGGAGGGGTGGAAAATGATCGTTCTGTAACCTCCAGTGGGATGACAGATCGAAGCCATGTGACCAAGGATGGAAAACACCGCAGGGAAGCTGCCACCGAGGGAGTCCTCCCAGAGATCAGCCGGGGGACACGGCCACGCTGGCTCCGCGAGGAGCCCATGGGATCAACCCGAGCAAGGTCCAGGGAGGAGGCACCCCCAGAGCTGGCCTGGTTCCCTCCACAAAGGACAAGGGATGTGGAGAACCAGCACCACCGGAGCCTGAAGAGAGGTGCCAGCCACTGAACATGGGGCCTCAAGTGCTGCTCCGGGAGTTGCAAGGAAGTGAGGACACAACTGGGACAATCCGAACTCGGGCTGGAGGTCTGATGATTTGAAAGGAGAACCTGAGTTTTTCAGTTGTGAAAGGATGCGTGGCTTTCATTTTTGAAACGCCACGAGCTGCCCACGGAAAAGCACAGATGGACAGGAGGCTGGCCGGGACTGTCTTCCAAAGCCGGGGTGGTGGGGGTAACCTGCCCGCCGCCGGCCACCTCTTGCCGAAGCTGCGAGCACGTGAGACGCTCTGCTTGGGTATCTGCTTGAGATTTTCCATAGTTGAAGAGAATGCCCATAACTGGTGCCCCGCGGGCCATCGTCACTGCACCGCACGCTTCTATGACGTGAGCCGCCCAAGAGTCAACGAGACGCTCCTTCGGCAAACAGCGAGGACGGACCGAGGACGCCAGCCGCGCCACGGTGGGGCGGATGCTTCTCTTCAACGCGGATCTGGTCGGCCCAGAGAGGATCCCTGTGGGTCCCAGCCGTCCTGCCTGCCCGTCGGCCTGACGCATACTTGCACCCCACCTGCCCTGCCCCTGCCAGGTCACCCCTGCTCCTGGGGGCCTCCTGCTCCCCTCCTTGGCTGGGGCTCCCTGGTCAGACGCCCTCGCATGGACAGCACTCGGCTCTGCTCTTCATCAAGCCCCCGTGAAACCACCCACAACTGGCCGCCTGATCCACAAAGGGAACTGCACAAGGCTCCCCCAGCTGATGCCTACGGCAGGGTCTGTCCCGCTCTGTCCGTACCGGCCAGGGAACCAGTGGAACAGCTCACCCCTCCATTCATTCCCACCTCCCTGCGGGAGCTCAGCACAGGCCAAGGTCACAGACACCAGGTCACCAGGACCTAATCAGGCGGGCCCATCACCGCCTGCAGCCCCACGCTGACCCCGTCTGGCCCTGCCTGCCTAAGCTGGCTCCACGACGACCTTGGACTTGTGGGGAGACTGAGTCACTCCACAGCACTTTCCTCAGAACTACTGGTGCTCAGGCCCGGCTGGCAGAGGGAAGACACCACGCCTGCACACACACGGAGCCAATGACCCTGTACACACACGTGTGCACCCGCGCTTGTGCCAAAGGGAGTGCAGACAGGCTAGAGGCGTTCAGAGAAGGCAGGGCTGCGGCCCCTGGGTGGCAGGACACTGTGCAGAAATGCAGGGAGAGCCAAGTCAATTGCTTCCCAGGAGAATAAGGCCAGCCCCCAAGGCCCCCCACCACCGCTCAGACACCCGCTGTCACGTGCAGGCGAGGGTCCCACACGGCTGCAGAGCTGGGGGCCCACTGCTGGAGCTCGCACAACCCTCGTGGACAACAAGCATGGTGGCTCCAATAGGGACACCGAGGGAGTGGTGTCTGTGGGCCAGCGGAGCAGGGGAAGGAAAGCAGAGGGAGGGGACCTGCCCGCGGGCCCTTCCTCCTGGTCTGGCAGCTCTCGGCCAGCTCCGGGCGCACGGGGCCAGGAGGCTGCTTCTCCCTCCCTGTGTCACCCCAGCAGCTCTGCCCTCACCCTGGGTCAGTCACGGAAGCGCCGCACGGCGCAGCGGGTCACGCATGCAGGTGCCATCTGCCTGCTCTAAACCCCTTCCTAGCCAGAGGGCTGTCCCTGCGCAGGGCCCCTCATCCCTGCGGCTCCTATCTGTGGAGCGGGACATGGTGGGGGGGGGGGCGTCAGAGATCGAAGGCAGGAGTCAAACGAGATCATCTGTGCGAGGAGCTGGCTGACGTCTCCACAGCAGCTCCTACCATTTCCACGCAAGAGAACCCAGCGGCAGGGGACTCGAATGGCTGCAGCAGCGGCCCACATACCGATGCGGACGGCCACCCAAAGACGAGCCCCTCAGGCTCCCCCTCCCTCCTCGATGCGAAACCACACAGAGCACCGAATGGAGGCTCTGCTGCGTTCTGAGCTGACTGCCGGGACTGCAACACACCAGATCCACTAAAAGCAGCAAAATCCCCAGGGAGCCTTTTATTGCCTCCCTGGGACACTGTCCTTTCCCCAGAGTAAAGACCTCACGCTGCGCAGACGAGAGCGGCAGAGGGAGCTTCCGCTGCGGACGTCACACGGGGCCACGCCTGTCCCCAGTGCGAGCGAGCCCGGTGACAGCTGGCAGGGGACGTCACCAGCCCCAACACCCCGCTGCACGTCTGCGGGACGGCATTCCCCCCGAACCTCCCCACTCAGGGGTACTCACGTAAGAAGTGTTTCTCCAATAAGGCGATTTCCAGGTGACCTTTGATCTCATTTAATCGATCAAACTCTGTCCGGTTAAAGTCCTGGACTCCTGCAGCCATGATGAGGGTCCCCGAGCCAGCCTGCAAGAGAAACACCAAGAGCTCAGAGGAGCCGGCTCCAAGCACCCTGCTTCTCGGAGAGGTGCCCCGAGCACCCCTCATCTGCAAAGGCAGGGCCCACAGAGCCCCTGGGAAACAAGGAAGGCATAGTTCTGCCAGAAAGCCCGCATCAGGTCACCTCGGCTTCGCCTGCCGCTGGAAGGGACATCTCAGACAGCGTGGATATCCTTGGAGCCCGGTGAGCTCAGCTTTCAGAAACGATTAAAAGAAATGAAAACCAGAAGCGTGACGCTAAACCGCTCGACAGTGACACCAGTCTCAGCTCAGAGGGAAGGCAGCCCCCCAAACCTGCACTGGCCTCCCGGGAGGAGGGCGAGCCCAGCCACAGGACCCGAAGCGGGAGTGACAGGACTCCAGGAGGGCGGGGGGGTGGGGCACGTCCGCAGGCCAGGCTACGTCAGTCTGAAGGAACAGTGGCTCCCCGAAGTGAGCAAACCCCAAACAGGGGCCTGTCCTGGTCCACAGAGGGCTGACGTCCCGAGGGGTGCAGGGTAGGCTCCGGTTACAGCTGCCCACTGCTGCTCGCCCAGGGCCTTGGCCCAGGCAGCCACTTGCGTCCTGCTGACGGGAGGGGCAGGGGTGCAGCGCAGGCCAGCACCACCCGGCCTGCCCAGGTGCACACACTGGACACTTCCACGGTCACCCCCACAGCTGCGCCCTAATGCTGAGCTGGCGAGAAGCGGCACCGGTGTGAACCCCCTCCAGGCCAGGTGAGGGTAGAAGGGGACACAGAGCCCAGACAGGGTCCAGGACAGAACCCTCCATATACACCTGTCGCCTGCTCTGAGGCCACATCTCAGGAAGGAGGAGCTGACGTCAGGAAGCCAGCAGGTTCTGGGAAGACCCTCTGGCCTGTCGCTACCTGGACCTTTGACCTGTTGGACCTTTGAGCTCCTCTGGCCGCTGGGGCGAGTTCCCATGTTTCTCTGCAGCCCCCGGGGACCTGGCAGCAGTGGGCACAGGGACTGGGGGAAGGGGGTGGAAGGCAGGCTAATTCCACTTGCCCTGCCACGGGAAGACGACCCATTCACCCCTGCAAACAAACTCATCCGTCCCTTGCCCATCCCCCACCTCGCCGGCCAAGGCGGTGAACAGAGGCTGGCCAGGAAAGGCGCTCTGCACTGGACTCCAGGTTTGCCGACTCCGCCCCAAAAGCGAGCAGGTTCACAGGGCCAGGTGTGAACACACGAATCCAGGTCCTCGGAGGCTATAACGCACGTCCGTCCGTCTCTAGGACGCCGGAACGAAGTCCGTCTAGAACTTGCCCGAGAGCGTCAAGAATCCCTGTAGGGTCCCCCTCAGGTCTAAGAGCGCCAGGGCACCTCAGGGTTCTGGGCTGACTCGATGCTGAGGGCAGCTCTGAGCCAGAGCCCCGTGGACGGCAGGGGTGGGGAGGAGCTGCTCCGGGGAGCTGACCAGCCAGCAGAGCACCGATGGGGAAGGCGGGCCCCAGGGGTGGCACTCTGGAATTCTGAGGTCCGACCCCCTCTGTGAGCCCCTCGAGTCCCTTCAGCTGACACCTGCCAGACTTCGAGAGCAACACTGAGCTGGGGGTCAGGGGCCTGCAGTCGGGACCTGGCTGAGCAAACCCCCAAGGCTGCAGCGTCACCACCATGAAACCAGGGCTGGCCCACTTCTTCTTCCAACTCCCCACCTCTCGGCTCCCCTGCAGCCCCTCAGGCAGGAGTCTGCCCCATGCCTCCTGAGCACGGGATCAACTGCCTGCCCCCGCTCTAGGGCTCTGGTCACATCTCTCCTCACTGGCCTGTCACTGACCACCTGGTTGGGCCTGGCCTTGGTCCCCCATCCTCACCTGCAGTGGCCCTACCCCCCGGCCACACCCTAGACATCACCCCAACTCCTGCACCCTCTCCCCGCACACCCTGCCGTCTTGGGCCTCCTCAAGCCTGTCTGCCAGCCCAGGACCCCTCCCTGCCCACTAACTTCCCCTCCGCCACTGCGTCCATTCATCTCTGCCCAGCACCCTGAGACCGGCCAGGCACGAACCGACAAGTACTACAGGATTCTCTCGCAGGAGGTCCCTGAACGAGTGGGTCCGTAGAGACGGAAAGTAGATGTGGGCTCCAGGGGCTGGGGGACAGCGTGGGGTCGGTGTTTAATGGGGACGGGGTTTCCGTTTGGGGTGAGGACGACATTCTGGAGCTGGATGGAGGTGGTGGTCACACAACGCTGTGAATGCACTTAATGCCACGGAGATGTATGCCGAACAGGGCCCAAAATGGTGAGTTTAAGGATATTTTACCACAGTAAAAAAGAAATAAAGTAAAAAGAGCAAAGCCTAAGCACAAACATGACCGGCCTTCCTCACGGAACAGCCACGAACCGTGGCCACGCTCTTCACCGGTCAGGCCGGCAGAGCAGGAAGCCGCGGGGACGACGCCGGGGCCGTGGCAGGTGCGGGGACGACGCCCCAGGTCGTCTGAGGACAATCTGCACCCCGCGGCCGGGCAGCCTGGTAAGAGCCACCAGGACGACACAGCCTGGGCCCAGCACGCCTATGCGGGGGATGTGGGCCACATGGGAGAGGGTCCCTCGGTGGGGAGCGGTCAACGTGTCGACGGCACATTCCAGTGCCGCCAACACTCACACCTCCGCGCAGCCTCAGACCCGACCCCAGAGTGGGGCACAGGCATGGCCCTGCAGACCCTCTGCCCTGTCGGCTGCCATCCCCATACAGGGGGCTGCGCTCCAGGGCAAGGCCGGGTCTCTACCGAGACAGCAACCATAGCAAGGCAGCGGCCACAGAGCCCCGGCAGGACAGACAGACAGACGGAGCATGGCGCCAGACGGGTCCACTGCAGGACCCCCGTCACACCCCACGGTGAGCTCAGACCCCCGTGTGGGGATTCGTGCTTCTGAGAAGCCGCGGCACACTAGGCCCAAGGACCGCCACGGACAACCGTGGCTCACGGTGCCCCAGGCTGCCACTGGCCAGAAGAGCGAAGACACCACTTTTCTTGCAACACAAGCCCGTGGAGCTCTGCACCACACCGTGCACCGGGAGACCCTCAGCAGGGCCCAGCCCCCCAGGAACCCCAGGCTGGAGGACCAGCCCACCAAGGTGAGGGGACAGCGGCCAACGCCCAGGCAGGCTCCGCTCCGGGCTCTGCAGCGCCCGGCCCACCTGGTCGGGCAGCCTGGCTCC
This sequence comes from Ailuropoda melanoleuca, assembly GCF_002007445.2. NCBI lineage: Eukaryota > Metazoa > Chordata > Mammalia > Carnivora > Ursidae > Ailuropoda > Ailuropoda melanoleuca. Next base: position 88,214,381 of record NC_048232.1, on the reverse strand, counting down.
TAGGAGCCTTGCCAGTAAATTATTCATTCCCGCCAGGAGCAAATTCGCAGTCCCTGCTCTAAGGCATTAATAATACAAGAAGCCAGAGAAGGCGAGCGCTCACAGGCCACACCTGGGAAGAAAAGCCGGCTCGGGTGCTGAGAGAGGAAACCAAAGGACCACCAACTTTAGTCATCCACACCGGGCAAGATGGCTCTGGGCTTCTTCAGTGGCAAAGAGGAACACTCGGGCAGCTGTGCCCACGATGGTGAGCCCCGTGATCACATCTGGCCAGAGAGCCCACCCCACCCCTGCCCCACTCCCAGCTGAAGAGGCACAAGCTTCCAGAAGGCAGGGCCCACTCAAGCCCGGTTCCCGCCGCGGCCACACTGCCTGGCTGAGGTTGCTCAATGGGAATCTGCTGCCCCGTTAAAGAGCGCCTGCAGACCAGCCCACAGGGGCCAGCTCTGCCTCCACGTGGGACGATGAGGGCCCAGCCCGGGCGCAGCTGGCTGCCGAGGGTTGGGGATGTCAGGCTGGGGTCTGTGCATGACTTCGCCACGAGAAGTCTGCCAACCACCCAGGAAGCTGACGAGGAAGGAGAAGAAATCCAGCGGCTAGACAGACCAATGGTAAAGGCAGGGCTGTGTGAGCGTCAGTCGGGGGGATGAGCCCCTGCCAGTGAGGTCCGGCACGGAGCAAGACAGGGACAAAGGAGAAGCCGGACGGGGCAGGACACGGCTGCGGAGTCCACGCTCAGCTTGGCCATCTGAGGACGGGGGACAGCCCCTCGCCCCACACTGCAGGACCCGGGGCCGAGGCCAACAGAGGGGGAGGACATTCCCGCCACCAGGAGGCCCGCACGGCTACTCACCGGGTCCCTCAGCTCCTCGCTGTCCCGGGCCGAGGTCCGAGGTATCTTCAGGGGCACTTCATCTCCGCATTCGGTGTCCGAGGCATTTGGAGACTCTGCTAGATCGAGGAAGTCATCTCTCTTGTGACCTCTGAACCTGATTTTGTCCAGCCTCCTTAGCATGTTCAGCACTGAGCCCCTCTGCTTTACCTTAACATGACGGTCAGGGTCCCTGCAAGAGAAGAAAGGAAGAGGCTCGGTCACTCGGTCACTCGCCCGCTGGCCACCTGCCCCCATGGTGCACCCACCAGGCTGAGCACACGGCTCTCCTACACACACTTCGGTCCTGTGGCTGAGCCCTGCCATCAGGAGTGGCCAGTCTGGCTTTTCAAGGAAGACTCGGGGCCCACTGTCTCCCACCTTGCACCCACCAGCCAGGGCCCCTCCATCACTCCCACTCAGCTGGCCAAGCTCCCATCCCTGGCCCCACCACAGTCGCCTCCCCCCATGTGCCCCAAAAGGCAGAAGGAAGCCAAGTCTCTCAATAGGACCTTCCCGGTCACAAAGACAGCCAGCCTGGTGCACGGGGAGGCCAGAGACCCTGCGGAAAGCTAGGGCAGAAATGCTTCAAAGAGAAGGGGAGGAGGGCTGACCACTCCTCAGAAGCCCTC
>NC_048232.1:88200677-88212778 GCF_002007445.2 Ailuropoda melanoleuca | reverse complement strand
GCTGGAATGCTCGGTATCAGGGTGTCTCAGATCCCTTCTGCACCCAGCAGAGCCCTGGCTTCATGTTCCCTGACTCGGCCTGGTCCCCACTCCCAGGGACAACGACCCAGGCTGCTCCGTGTGCTGAAAGCACCTTCCTGCTCGCCTGGTCAGCCCTTACTCAGTTTGCTGAGGTCTCGCTCAGAGAGGTCTTTCCACACACGGGCTGGTCAGGAGCCCAGCACCCACCCGCCTGCTTCCCCGGCATAGTCCCAGACGGCAGGCCAGAAAGAAGGCTGCTTGCCTGCCCTCTCCAGCCTGGAACCACTGCAGCAAAGACCTGCTGTGGGGTCACAAGGAGGGGAGGACATGTGTGAGTTCAAACACGAACGCTCACCCAGAGATGGGCTTGTAGCAGAGTGCCCCATATCTGTGCACCAACTTGGCCAGGAGAGGCAAGCTGGCCCCACAAAACCCCCGGGGGCAGAATGTGAGTGGCTCGTCTGCATGTCCAGCCAATCTCACACCAAAGCCCATAGCAAAAGCCACAAACTGCAGCCCGAGTCCCAGTCACAGAGCTCCTAGGCCCAGGGTTGCAAATCAGGGGTCTCCCGCAAGCCCCAGTCCCCCAACTTCTGCGAGAGGCCCTGGTCCCTGCAGGAGGGTGGGGACCCTGGACACAACGGGGCTCAAGGCCTGCTCTGCTTACCACCTTTCTGGGTCTCGGTTTCCGCCTCTGAAGGAATACCACCAGTAAGGCCAGTGTTCTGGGAGCTCTAGATGACGCACACCGGGAGCCTGACGCTGGCCCCAATAAACACACCAGCATCTCCACGCAAGGCGGGCAGGGAGGGGGCTAAGCAGGATGGAATCCATCAACTCGGCCCTAACTGTCCCAGTTGGAATGTCTCAGGGAGAAACCACAAACTCAGGGAAAAGCACTTCCTGTTTGGGACCATGCAGGCACAAAACCTCTCAAAGGACTCTTAAATCACAGTCTAGGGTGTCTGCCCCGGCCCTGCAAGGACCCTCCGCCCCTCCCCCCCAGCAAGTTTTCCTGTCCCGAGCAGTGATGCCAACAGTGGGCTCCTAAGACCCCAGCCAGATGGACCAGGACTCGCTCGGGTCTATGAGAACAGCAGGGGTGTGTGGCACGTGGAGGGAGGGGCTGCACGGGCTCCTGGGGCAGGTGCTTCTCAGAGCTCACTTGGAGCCCACAAGGTGGCCGGGTGTGGCCCTGGTGGCAAAAACGACAGGACACCCAATGCCCAATGCCCCCAGGACCCAGGAGAGCCCAGAAGTGCATGATGCTGAGGGAGGCCGCGGCGGCTGGCGTGGCCTCAGGGGGCTGGGGTGGCCGTGCGGGGCTGTGGTGGGCCATGGGCAGCCATGGGGGGCTGTGGGGAGCCAGGGTGGCCGTGGGCAGCCATGGGGGGCCAGGGCAGCAAGCTCTTGCATGTGGGCGGGGGCGCAGGCCGGCCACCTGGAAAAACAGCTGCTGTGAGCTCCACATAGACAAAACGGGTAAGTAAACTTAAAAAAAAAAAAAAAAAGAAAAAAGAAATCTAAAGAAAAGAGAACTTCGTGCTGATCAAGTCCCCAGAGAGGGGATAACCGTCTGTTTAAGAGAAATGAGAAAAATAATCACAGCATGAAAGAGTCTAACAGTCAAGTGGACAAAAGCAAACTTCCACTTGTTTTTTTATAGATTTATTTATTTATTTATTTGAGAGAGAGAGTGAGAGAGTGCATGAGCCGGGGGGAGGGGCGGAGGGAGAGGGAGAAGCAGGCTCCCTGCTGAGCAAGGAGCCCATGCAAGACTCCATCCCACGACCTCAGGATCATGACCTGAGCAGAAGGCAGACGCCCAACTGACTGAGCGACCCAGGTGCCCTCAAACTTCCTCTTGTTAAAAAAAAAAAATGCAGCCAGGGTGCAGCTGAGGTGGTTGGTGAAGGACCACTACCTATGCTCTGAGACCACGCCAGCACACGGGCAAAAGCCACAGGACCCTGGTGCACAGACGGGCGAATTCCCCGAGCAGAGGAATTCACAGCCAGAGGAAATCTACCCTCTACTCCAGCAAAAACCTCCAACCTCCCTAAAAAGGAAACACAAGCCAGTCCGCGTGGCAGAAGGCAGCGGGAACCGTGAACGCAGACGCCCTCGGAGCGGGCGATGCTGCCTCCTGAGCGCGATGTGACCCAGCAGCACTGCCCACGACCCGGCTGGCCCCACATGGGGCAGGCACAGCATGCTGAACATTGCGTGGGACTCACAAAGGCCCCGGGCCCGGAGTGACAAAGGCTGCCGCCCCACGCATCAGGACGGCAAACACGTGTCTAAAAAGACCAAAGGTAACACAGGACCCTGCATGGGGTGGTTTGTAAGACTTCTCTCCAGATGTCCTATAATGCATTGCTACTGCTTTTTAAACTACAGAAATAAAAACCTGGGTATGGGAAGTATAGCCATGTAAAACCGATTCCTTTCATTTCCAGAAAGACCTGAGGGATTCCTCGGCATCCGCCATCAGAGGAACGTGGGGTGGAGGGGATGGGCCAGGCAGGGACCGCGGCTCGGGAGCAGGGACACCTGGCTGAGTTGTGCTGGGGCCAAAGGGCTCAGGGCTGGCCTCACACCAGCCAAGCTCCACACCTCCTGCAAGCTCTGGTTGGGTTCTCACCGTCTGGGGTTCTCTACAGGCCCTGGAGCTGGGGCTGCCTTCCTTCCCAGTTCAGCTCCAGCAAGCCAATGAGGTGGCAGCAGCAGGAGAGGGGACAAAGCACCGAGTGTCCAGCCCTGCAGCATCAGAACGCAATGCACGCCTCGGCAAGCCAGGGGCGCGTCGTTCCAGCCGCCAGCTCACCCCAGCCCTGGGCTCCTCCTTCTGGCTCCTCACATCAGCCTGCAACAGGGGGATGGGGGGGTTCCAGACATGCAGCCCACCCGAGCGAGGGGCTCCCAGGGCCCTGCTCCCATCCCGTCCCCCTGCTCCCCCAGGCTCCCTGGGCCCCTCAAAAGGATGAACCATCCATGCTGCTGTCAGCTCAGGACCAGACACCAGGACTCCCCGCCCATCCCACCCGGGGACAGGTCCAGGCTGCGAGGGGAGCCATGCCGCACCCCTACGCTGGGCTGAAGTGTAGCACACCCTACCCCAGAACTACCACATCTCGATTACATCTGCAAAGTCTCTGCTCCAAGTAAGAATCTGGGTGGATGGGAATTTGGGGAGGACACGCCACTCGGCCCTGTTCACATCCCCACTGTCACATGGAGGTGGAGGACCAGTACGAACTTTCGTCTCAGACACGGAGCAGGCCAGATCTTGGACACCAAGTGTGACCCAGAGCGAAGCCTTCCACACGGAGCCCACGTCGAGTGGGTGCCCTCTTGACAAATCCTACCTGCACCTTGCATTCTGGTTGTGCCGCTATGAGTCCCCAGCCCCCAGCTAGCCCTCCCTGTAACCACCAGCCCCCCACTCCCCAACCCTACCTCCTCAGATGCCCTCCCCAGAACCGGCCCCTCCACAAGCACCCACAGGGCCAGCCCAGGCAGCTCAGGGCAGCTCCCGTAAGGCCCTGCCCCAAGGTGAACCACCTGCTCAGCGGGGTCCGCTGCCACCTGGCCCTGCCGCCGTCGGAGGGAATCTCCTCCCCATACCTCCACACGGAAGCAGACGCTCTGGGCAGGGGCCCCTGGCCGTGGCTATTCCAGATCCCTGCTCAGAGCCAGGGCATTCTGCGAGGACCCTGGAACCGTCGGCCACAGGGAGCGGGCAAGACGGGAACACGCGCAGTGGGGGCGCCTGGTGCTGTGGCGCGGGGTGGCGGGGCTCGCCTGGCTCCAGGCAGCACCCGCCAGGCTCTGCATCCCCTACACACAGGACTGAGTCCAGCAGAGCTGGCCCCGGGACACAAAGCATGCTGCTCTGGAAACCCGCTGAATGGCTTCTGGACGCACAAAGGCGGCAGTGTCTAGGGAAACTGGACTTGGAAACCACAAAGGACTTTATTTCCCTTCCCAGCCAAGATTTTTAAAAAGAGTGGTTCCTGGTCTCCGGCACTTGCCATGTCCCAGCCAATCTCCCTCGACCCGCAGCGCACACCACTCCCCGGCCTGGCTTCCACCCCGATTATCTAGTGGCTCTCCTGCTGATCCAAGGACAAACAGTGTCCACTTTCCCACAGGACGCAGCCCCGTCCTAACCTTCTTCCTGGGGAGTCACAGATGCTGAGAACCGCACGCCTCCCCCCTCCCCCAAGCCAATCCCAGACATGGCCCAGTCCTCTCCATCCTCTGGGAAGACAGCCCCGGACCCCGCGGTCGGAGTGGCCTGGGAGGGCAGCTGCGGATTCTGAGGCTCTGCAGGGGGAACAGGAGGGCCGGGGAGGAGGCGCAGACTCAAGAATCCTAATCAACGCCCCAAAGGCCTCACCCCCAGATCCGCAGTGCACACACAACTCCCGTCCAGCCCTGCAGGGCCCTGTGCTGGGCACTCCCTGGGAGCAATGGAGACCACTGACCTGTCCCCAATCCCATGCCAGGCTCAAGATGCTGGCTCACAGTGGAGGACCCCCAGGGTTCCCCAAACACAGGCTTGTGTGGGATCCACTTCTCTCACCCCAGATTCACAGCTCAGTCCTGCCAGGCTGGGCACAGGTAGCAGGACCCCAAATGCTCCTGGTGTCCATACCCACATGTCCTGCTCCCAACCTAGGGCCTGCTGGCTTCCCCTGGGGCTCTGCTCCGGCTTATCTGCTGCCTGCCTGCTGGACATCTCATCAGTAGCTCGGTTCTGCCTGGCTTAGCACGGAGCTGGAGTCCCAGGCCGCCCTCCCACTGGATGGCATGTGTACCCACCAGCTGCTCAAGCCACAGCCCTTGAAGGAGCCCTCAATCACGGATCACTCCACGGCCACCTGCAGCAAGCACAGCCACCCTTTCCAAACCAGGCCCCACACTGGTCTGCCTCCCCACCCCGACCCCACCCTCCTGCCCACTGGGCCTGGGGCAGGAGAGCATGGGACACAGCACCTCATGAAGGCCCTTCTCCATGTGGCAGGAAACCAGACCTCCCAGCGCTTCCCCTGTCCACCCCCTGGGGGTCCTTTGGCCACCACCTTTGCTCCCACTGTGGGGCCCAGCACCTCTGGTTCTGGGGTGTGTCCCCTCCCAGAGCCTTTTTCTCCAAGTCCTCCACCTTAAAAGCCATCATCCCACTTCTCCACCTAACTCTCGTTTAGGTTTGGGCCCCCAGCCCCGCCCAGTAAGAATATGGGCCCCAAGGGCGGAGGCAGCCAATGCTGGGTCGGCCTCAGCAGGCCTGGCCCGTGCTGGGGTCACAAACCCTCGTCCGGCAAATGAACGAGTGATGCACAAAGGCAGGGCCATGCTGACTGGACTCGGCACCAGGAAATCTGGGGCCCTACACCAGCTCTGGGCCACCCACGCACAGCTGCAAAGAGCTGCCCTCCCACTGAGCCCTTAGAGCAAAGGGCCGGCCACGGACTTTGCCCAGGAGCCCTGCTGGGGTTTGCAGTCCCTAAATGCATAAACACTTGCGGAAAAGTTAATGCCAAGTTAATCACGCTCCCGGCCTGGAGAGCTCGTGACTGTGCAAGGAGTGGCCCGGGGGACTGTGTGCAGAGATGTAGGTCCGACAACTATTGCAAACCACACGGATACACAGCTGCACGCACACAGATAACAGTAAAACGTGCGGCTCTCTTCGGGGGAGAGCCGCGTGGCCGGTGCGGCTCACAGATGTTCTGACTTTTCCTGAACACTGCCTCCCTTGCCCACCACGATCACAACTGGCAGACGAGCTTGGGGCAGACAGGAACGCCGGCTTATGATGCTATTTATGTGAGCAAGACGGACGAGGTGCACGTGGGAGGCACGCATCAGAGCCCTGTGCGTTGGAGTCGGACATGGGGACTCCCCTGCCCAAGGGCAGGACAGCTTTCTGAGAGCGGAGGAGTGTGGCCTCGGCTTTCCTGTGCTGTTCACGGTGAGCGGCTACACACGTCTCACACACACACACACACACCACACCCTGTTTTTCCATCACTTGATTAAGCTCAGACAACCAACAAAATGAGAAGTGAAGCCCGGATTCGTAGCATCTGCCCGTTTCTGTGGTGTGGCTGCTCCCACCATGGCCATTTGCAAGCCGCCAGAGACACGCAGGTGTGAGCGCGTGGTTGGGGCCGACGCTGTGGCCGCCGTGACCCAGGATTTCCACCATCCAGATGCGACTGATGCAAACCACCTCGGGACCGTAAAAGTAATGACGTAATTCAGAAACAAGGGATTTCAGATGAATTCGAAGCATAAGGTATTCGACTAACTAAGTTTACAGGCTTCCGCTTTTATTAGCGGCCCGCTGCCCAGATCCAAACGCGGACGGTGCCCGCGAGATGGGATGAGCTGGTGCACCTGCTCCCTCTGCCTCACGCTGCCGCAGGCACCCAGGAACCGGGCTCAGGAAACACCAGGGAACTCAGCTCCCTCTCACCCTTCTTCCCCCGCAGGGCTCAGGGACAGAGGCACGGAACAGGAGCCAAGGTCCAAATGCAAAATCCCAGCCCCTGAGAGGGCCAAAAAGACCACAGAGTCCTGGAGGTGGGACCCAGATAGCGTGCTCACTGGGCCCAGCCAGACCCCGCCCACCGTCCTCACCATCCCAGCCCCCTCGGGTCCTCATAGGAGGTGCCGAGAGCCCCCACCCCCACCCCCCACTCCTGGGACCCCGCCAGGAAAACTCCTGCTCCCCACGGCAATTCCAGCCACCAGGTGACGACCTCACTCTTCTCACCTCTGGCCTGGCACCACCTGCCCGCCCAGCCAAGCAGCTCCCACCCTCTGTGAGGTCACCCCCACTCGGGCATCCTGCAGCACGATCGTCCACACACCAACCACAGCTGAGGGGGCGCAGTCGGAGGACGTGGGCCTGTCCGGGGCAGTTCCCACTGGAGAACCCACTGGTAGCAGACTGTGTGCTGAGCTCTGATCCGAGCCGCCTCTCCTCACCATCAAGGCATGAGTGCAGTGGTCCTGAGTGCCCAGAGCAAGACGCCACCTGGCACGCTGTGTGACCTCGTGTGAGTCCCACTGCTTTCCCCTGTGCCCGGTCTCTGGTTCTAAAAGCATGTTGATGGTAGTCCCTCATTCAGTTGTGCGTGGAAGGACCCCGTCATCATCGCCTGGCGAGCAGCAGTAATGAGGGCAAAACCCCAGATCCTACTTTCCAAAACCACATTCAACAAACGTCACTCTCCCTGCCTGCTGTCACTTTACCCATCCGGTGCTGTGGTGACATCACTGCATGACAGACGGGGGAAGCCAGGGTAAGAGGATCCAGGACACCCGAGACCCCCCTCCAAGCCATCAGCAGCTTCCAAACCCTCCACAGGTGGGAAAGGAAGGGCTGGCGGGTGAGCGGAGCCTGTAGGCAGTGGGAAGCAAGGGCCAGAGGGCCCAAAACACCAAGGGAGGGTTCAGACCAGACCCTGGGGGCAGGCGTCCGATTCAGAGGACACAGCACCCCCTGGCCAGTGCTCCAGCACCAAGGCTCAGCCCTGCCACCTGCCCTGCACAAAGCAGGCCTGTGCCCTCTGACCCCAGCTGGGGACCGGCCCCAAGGATCAACAGTGAGGTCTACAGAGGCAGGCCAGCCAGGTCAAGCCCAGCCCTCCTGGTCTTTAAAGTGGCAGTAAGAAAGAGCAGCACCTGTCACAGGTGTGAGCTGGGCCCACCTAAGGACCTGTCTCCAGGCATTTGGGCCTAAGCCCAGACACACACCCGGAGAGGAAGCCCCAGGCGGGGGCTGGGAGCACCTGCTATGGAGTGTTTACAGGACCCCAACATAGGGAGGACAAAGCCCCAGCCCTGTGGTTTCACTGTCCCCAGGCCTCCTGTGCAGGGCCCCAAATCACAGGAAAGAGCAATAAGTTCCCCCATCCCAAGTGTCATATGTCCCGGCCACAATGCTGCGAGGAAAGAGCTCCTGTTAAACCAACTGATAGAAGGGGAAACTGAGGCTCGGGGAAGCAGCATAAGAGAGAAGTGGCACATCGGAAACAGAAACCAACCTCGCTGGACTCCAGAGCCTGTGCTTGCCCTAACCACAGACAGACCCTGCCATTCCACCCTCCCTAGCACATGCCTCTATTAATACATCCCTCACTGTATGACAGTTCCCAGGCCCCTATGCCTAGCATATTGAGTCGGGAACCTGGCAGAGTGGCCACACTAATGTTTACTTAAACAAAACAAAGCTAGTGAGAAAACCTAACGTTTAGGAGCAGGCAGACAAAAACCTCTGGGTCACATAAGCAAATAGAATAAGCTACTAGAAACACACACAAATTCATTTCGATTTCTCTCCATCACTCTTTGCAACCAGGACCTGAGAAGATCCAGCCAATGAGACAGCTGGTAAGAAACACCTTCCAAATTCCAGGCACTAGGCATGACTTCCTGCCATGGCCCTGGCCCAAGTTCCTGAAAGCAGAAAGGGGCGTGGCTCGCAGCTGTCTGAAAATAGGCTGTTCTCCAAAGGCACTTCACCATTAAGACACGGCGACAAGGCGCGGGGCCGGGCAAGCCTGTTCTGCAAGAGGCCAGGAAGGAAATGGGTCTGGCGGGCCGCACGCCCCATCCCAACTTCTCAACTCTGCTGTACCACAAAATGGGTGTGGCTGTGGGCCAATAAAATTATTTACAAAAGCAGGTGACAGTGGGCTAGGTTTGGCCCATGGGCCAGGCTCTCCTGCTCCTGGTCCTACGGCGATAGACGCCTAGCGGAACAAGAGCTCTAAGAGAGGCCACAGTACTTACTGGCTTGCTAACAGGGAACCGGGGCCCTTGCTGAGCACTGGGGTCCCACTGCCAGTGGCCTGAGCATCACATGCTTGCGCGTGGACCTCCCCACCATCCAACCTTCTTAAGGAAAGGGGTGAGGGGCAAGGGGGGATCCACGGCGAGGCTGGGGCAGCCTGGACAGTCTCCAAGCTCCCTGGGGCCAGAAGAGTCTCGGTGAGGGAAACCAACCCGTCTCCGAACACCTGAGTCGTGGACCAGGGGCTTCTCCCCACATCCCCCACATCCCAACTGAGGCAGGGAAGCTAGAAGGAGAGCCAGCTATGAACAGCCACGGGTGCAAGGCACTGCCCACCCTGGAGGGCCACCCCCTGGGTCTCAGGGCAGTGATCCTTGCTCTGCAATGACAAACAGCACAATGAAAAAGCCCTCATGACCCCAGGAGCCAGCCCCGGGCCCCACCTCCTGCTTGGAACATCCCATCCTTATGAAGGCTCTCCAGCCACTGCCCCTGACTGCCCCGCTCTCCAGAGCACTCGGCTCAACCACCCCAGACCCAACACAGCTGTCACCTGGCCCTCACCTGGATGTCATCTGCCTCTGGCAGCCAGTCAGGGAATGGGTGGGTGAGGTGCATTTTAAAGACCTCCCGGGTCCCCAGGCAAATCCAGCACCGAGGTAAACCCACAGCTTTAAACAGCCCCTGAGGTGAAAAGAGCTTCTGGCCGGAGGCAACTCTGTTTTTACTGTTTTATCTCACCCAGCCAGGCCCAGGGCTCCCCCGCCAGGCCAGGCCTCGGAATATTCACAAGCCCTCACAAGTACCACATGCCACAAAAGGTTGTCCATGTTTAAAACGACACACAGCGAGGAGAAGGTGGAACTCACATTTCCTGCTCCAGGCCCAGAAAGGAAGACAACCCAAGCCAGGACAAGGCGTGACGGCAGAGGGGCCGTTGGCGCTCGGCAGCCCTCCCTCCACGGGCCTCTGCTGCAAAGCTCACATCCAGGGCAAAAGAAAAAAAAAAAAAAACACTAAAAACCACCCTAACCCTCAAAGTTGTCTTTGCACCTGCCTTCCAGATAACCACCAGCTCCAGTGTGGCCGCCGGACGGTCTGGTCTCTACTCGGGGTGTCCTGGCGGCAGGTGGACTCTGCGGGCCGCACGAGCCAGCAGCACATCGGCCCCAGCACTCGGACCTGGGGATTCGGGCTGCACGACCTCTCACTGTGCAGCAGGGGTCACAGGGCAGAGGCTATGGAGGCAGGGGCGCACGTCACCTGCCAACACTCGGGAGTCACAGCGATGAGCGAGCCGGTCAACGGGTGTTTAATGAGCACCTACTATGTACCAGATGCGATCCAGGGTGGGAATGCAGAAGAGGCACACTGACAGCCCAGGCACTGCCCAACCACGGAAGGGAGCCGGGTGAGGGGGGGACGGGGCCACGGGCCAGGCCAGGCCGTGCGGAGCTGCAGGAGCCAGCCAAGGGCTACAGGGGAAGACACCCCAGGGAAAGGGAGCAGCACGGAGCCTCACGGCAGGAAGGGCAGAGGAAACAGTGGGGCCGCGGGCGGCAGATGAGGCCAGGCGAGGGGCTTGGTCCGTTCCGGGGGAACAGAGTCGCGGCAGAGGGGGCGCCCGGGGAGCCCCTGCCTCCAGCAGCTGCGCAGAGAGCCACACTGACACGGCCCATGGGCTTCACGCCTTCTGCCCCCCCCCATCTGATCCCCGCCTGTCCTCCTCTGGGAGGCTGGAGTCCTGAGCCAGGCCGGCGCTAAGGATGTCATCAACATCAGCTGCTGTGACTCTGGCGACCCCCTTCTACAGAGAGGAGGACACTGAGGTTCGCGGGGACTTCCAGCCATGACTGGGTAGAAGATGAAGTCCAGGCCACAGTAAGGTCCCCGTCACTCCTGCCTGACCCCCGGGACGGCCTGGCTCAGAGCGATCCATTCGCCAGATTCCCAAGGAAACACGGACTGATTCCCAGCACCCAAGGCCAGAAAATAAACACAGGACTGCCAGAGGACCCAGCAATCCCGCTTGTGGGGGTACACCCCAAGGACTGACGCCTGGGGCTCAAAGACCCATGGACGGATGGACAACAAAATGTAGCCCGTGCGTGGATGGCGTCGTTCAGCCTCAAGACCATCGGGAATCCTGACAGCGGCTACAACACGGTGATCCTGGAGAGCGCCCTGCTCAGTGAGATAAGCCAGGAACAAAGGGGCAGGTTCTGCAGGATTCCACATAGATGGTCCCCAGAAGAGCCACATCCACGAGACAGAAAGTCGATGGTGGGCGCCCAGGGCGGGAGGAGGGGACAGAGAGTCAGGGTTCCTCGGGGACGGTTTCAGCTCGGGAAGATGCCAAGAGTTCTGGAGACGAACGGTGGGATGGTCTCCACAACGGGAATGCACCCGATGCCACCAAACTGAACATGCAACAATGGTCAAAACGGTATGTTTTACGTAATAACGGGCTTTATCAAATTATAAGGCAGGTTATGTATATCCTGTGACATATACCCTATCGTGGTGATACAGAAATACACAGGGAGAGAGCCTGAGCAAAGCTCTAAAATAATCTATAAATCTGGGGTGCCTGGGTGGCTCTAAAATAATCTATAAATAATCTATAAATCTGGGGTGCCTGGGTGGCTCAGTCGTTAAGCGTCTGCCTTCAGCTCAGGGCGTGATCCTGGCATTCTGGGATCGAGCCCCACATCAGGCTCCTCTGCTGGGAACCTGCTTCTTCCTCTCCCACTCCCCCTGCCTGTGTTCCCTCTCTCATTGGCTGTCTCTCTCTCTGTCAAGTAAATAAATAAAATCTTTAAAAAAAAATTTAAAAAATTAAATAAAATAATCTATAAATCTAATGGGATTCCCCTAAAAAAAATTAGAAAACGATTTTAGAGAAAGCAAAACGAGGTAAGTCTAAGGTTTATAAGGAAAAACAAACAAGCTGAATAGCCTGGAAAATTCTGGAAAGCGGAAGTGATGTGGGGGGACCAGCCCTACCACGTAATGGAACGTGATACCGCTGCAGCCGTCCCCGCAGGCTTGGGGAGGGTGCGTGAACAGACAACAGGGCCTCGGAACAAACCAGAATGTACCGAAGCAGACCCAGCCCCCACGGGGATCAAAGTGGCATTTCACAGCAGAGGGGAAGAGGCACACTGACAGCAAACGACTTGGGATGTCCGGGGAGTTGTGCGGAGAAAGATAACGTTGGAGCCACACCTCACACCTTCCCAAAATACACTGGAAGTCGCCTGGGCCAGGG
>NC_048232.1:88178138-88199200 GCF_002007445.2 Ailuropoda melanoleuca | reverse complement strand
GGGTGGGGGGTGGGGGGGTGTGGGGAGCAGAGGGGAGGGTGCAGGACCTCAGGATGGACCCGGCCTTCCCAGGCAAGACACAAAGCCCCGGTAAGAACACAGATTACTTTCAAAGCAAATTTTTGCTAGGCAAAAACCTCCGTCAGTAGTCAAACAAATGATAACCTAGGAGAAAATGTTTGCGGCACAGACTACAAAGGATTAATTTGTCCGATGTTCATAAACAGCCCAGTAGAAAAATGGGCAAAAGACGCCGACGGCTCCCAGAAAAGGCAAACAAGCAGTTCTTAAACATATGGAAAGACAATTAATCTTCACTTATAAAGACAGAGAGACAAACTGAAATCACATGGAGAAGCCCCTTTCACTAACAGCAGACGCGGGGGCCGGGGAGCAGGGCCCCCTACTCGGAGTGCGGCGCACGGGGCCATTTTGCAACATCCAGTAACGGTACTGTTTCACTTCCAGGAACCCCTCACACTTGCAAAATGACGTGCAGACAAAGTCATTTCACTGCCGCTTTGTTTTTGGAACAGCATAAAGAGGCTGGGGGAGCCACCCATGGGAGCCCCCACAGTTTGAACAAGGACCCCCCCACACACACCCTGCTGGAGACCTCGCAGCGGGGCTGACTGCTACCTGCCAGTGTGTGGAGCCCCCCCGCAGCAAAGGAGCACCAGAGAGAAAGGGGAGGGGAAGGGAGGAGGGGGGAGGGCAGGGAGCACTGGGGACCCAGCCTGAGCTGCAACCCCTTTTGAATCCTGAATGTGTTGACTATTCCACAGCAAACTAAGCTTTAAAATTAAATATTTTAAATAAAAGAAAGATTTTATTTTTTTGATAAGAAGGATTTTAAATAAAGCAGAAAAAACAGGAACAAAGACCTTCATTGACCACGTCAGAGAAATCTCTCCTGAGGCTAAACTGGTGGTTCTCAGACTATGGCCCAGGAGCCCCTTTTGGGGGACCCATGAGGTCAAAACTAAGGCTCTTACTTTCCCATGCTTGCTCTCACGCCATAGCGGGCGGGACAGGACCTAGCACCCGGCTGTGTTCAATCACTGACCCTCCATGACCTGCGCGGCCTGCGATGCCCTCAGTGTTCCCTTCACTCATTTCTTGTTTGTCTGGGGAGGGGGTGGGGGGAAATGGTGATTTTTTAAAAATAAAATATGCTATTTATGTAAACATGTAATAGGTTTATAGTTGGCAGTTTTTGATCAATTTATAGTTGGCAGTTTTTGATCAATTAAGAAGTATTTTTAGGGGCGCCTGGGTAGCTCAGTCGTTAAGCGTCTGCCTTCGGCTCAGGGCGTGATACTGGTGTTCTGGGATTGAGCCCCACATCAGGCTCCTCCGCTGGGAGCCTGCTTCTTCCTCTCCCACGCCCCCTGCTTGTGTTCCCTCTCTCGCTGGCTGTCTCTCTCTCTCTCTGTCAAATAAATAAATAAAATCTTTAAAAAAAAAAAAAGTATTTTTAAATTTCTTAGGTTTACTTTCTAATCCAGTAAAGAACAGAGACAACCCACGTCAATAAGGGTCCTCTGCTGACCTCATGAACTAAAGATTATAAAGGGGCTCTGAGATCAACTCTGAGAACCACCAGCCTACCCCACTGATTCTGGAGAAGGGGTTCAGGGACAGGCCAGTGGGCCCACGACTCCCCCTGACCCCAGTCTAGGCCTTGAGGGGTGGCAGCCGGGCCCCGGCAGGGAGCCATGTCCACAGGCACAACCAGAGTGGGCCTCGGGGCGGGTGTGCAGCAGGCTGGATCGCAGGCCCGGCAGGGGTGGGGTGAGGTGGGGGGCAATGGAGCGTGCAGCAGGGGACTGGGGGAGTGGGGGTGGGGCCTGAGCCCTGCCTGCTCTGTCACCACATGTGCAAGAGGAACCTCAGAGGGGCAGGGCAGAGCGCCCTCTCCTTACAGGTAAGGAGACTTGGCACAGAGCCGGCAGCAGGGGTGAGGCAGGCCAGGCCAGCGGCTACACCTCTCTCCTCCACCTCTGCCTCACCCCTTGGGGCTCAGGTTAGAGGAGGTCCCCAAGCGCACCACCATTCCCCCACCCTCTGCTTACAAACACCCTCCCTGTCTCTGGGTACCATGCGCCTTTCAGGGGCCACAGAGCCTCCTACTCCAGGAAGCCCTCCCTGACGTCCTCATCCACAGGTGTCTCTCAGTCCGTGCACACCTGCGCCCCGGGGCACCTGGGCTCTCACACCTGAGTGTGCATGCACACACACGCTGCCCACCCTGCCTCTGCAACCCCATGCACACGGCCACTGGTTCTAAGCAGCCAGCAGCCGGTCTCCCGACCCCGCAACACTGGAGTGCAGCTCAGCAGGCAACTCAAAGCCTTTTGGTAACAGGACTGCGTGAGCCTGGAGCACACAGGTGCTGCCTCCTGGGGCCGGCCTGCCTGAGGATGTGTGGAACGCAGGTAAAGCAGAGGGAGAGGAGACAGGGAAGGAAACAAACAGAAGAAAGAAGGGGAGCCAGAGACCCGGGCCTGAGTGCCCCAGGTCAGCAGCTCCACACCCCCCACCCCAGGACCCAAGCAGCAAAGGCCCTGTGTGTCAGCAAGCCTGCAGTGGACCCCTCCCTGCGGGGCACACAAGGCAACTCTGCACTTGGGGGACACCCTGGAGAGGGAGACAGGAGGAGTGAGTGACACCTGAGGGGCTGTTCACGAGCTGGTGGGACGCTCTCCAGAGACCACGGGCATCACCGGCTGTGAGATACCAGACATGCAGCGGTCCATCTCACAAACAGTTGCTCGAGAAGAAATGATTTCAGGATTGCAGGACCCCTTGCTCCGCAGGGCCCTCTGACAAACCATTTTGTAAACCGTGAGCTTTCCTTTAAGGTTCAGGTGGGATTTGCGCTCATTGGCTTCCTGGGCAGTTCTCCAGGGAGAAAGCACCACTCGTAGCAAGAGGCCCCGGGATCTTCCTCAATCACTCTCAAGAGGGCGGCCCCACGTGGGAAAAGGTCACTCTGGCAAAAGCGATTAAAACCCACACCACGCATTTGCTTCAGCGAGAACAAATGGCCAGAACCCGTTGGGCTGTGTAGCCGTGATGCTGAATGGGGCTGATTTGTGAAGAGGCTTTAATCTCCTTCCACGGAGAAGCGAGAGGCCACGCTCAGTGTGGGAAAAATCAATACCGAAAAGCACAAGGATGAAAACCACGGCTGAGTTCGGAGAGCCCACGGCCGTCCCCACACTACATAAGTAACAACACGACTACTGACACACGCAGGCACCGCCGTCCATGTCCCAGTCTGTTGACACAGGTTCCAAACACCGTCTTGTCCTGTGCTAGGGATTCTCCCTAAGTCTCCTAGTGTCCCGACCTGACCCCACATCTCAGTCTGCCTTGTCCCCATTCCTGAGGGGCTGCAGGGATGCGAAGCTCCAGACTATGGGCGCCTGTGGTGCCAAGCTCACACCCCAGCCCTCCTCGCCAGGCCCTCGAGGGAGGCCGCTGTTCCTGCCCCAGGCACTCCTCTCCCGCCGGGCCCCCTGCGCTCCCGTCCCCGGCCCACTGCTCCTCTTTCCATTCCAGCCACTCAGCACAGCTGATAAGGGCAGCAGCTCCGGTTTCCCCGTATCAGCGACACCTGCCCCTCAGGAACTCACGGCTGCGCTGCACCCCCATGTCCCCAGTTGACCGCGGGCGCTCCTGCCCCAGGCGGGCCCCCACAGCCCAGCCAACCAGACCCCAAAGACCTGGACCCCGAGCGGCCAGCATCCAGCATCAGACCAGTAGCTACCCCTTAGAGTCGGGGAGGGAGCCCTTCAAAGGGCCCCGTGGGGACGCCTCCAGCGTTGTCCCACACCTGCTGTAACTAGGATCCTCAGGCGGCCACAACCAAGGAGCAAGAGGACCACCCCTCCTGCCCT
The DNA here is from genome assembly GCF_002007445.2 of Ailuropoda melanoleuca. Lineage (NCBI taxonomy): Eukaryota > Metazoa > Chordata > Mammalia > Carnivora > Ursidae > Ailuropoda > Ailuropoda melanoleuca. Next base: position 88,195,295 of record NC_048232.1, on the reverse strand, counting down.
CCAACAGCCATGTTACTGCCTCCATGTACCGGAGCAGAAGAGGACCAAGCATCTCACTCGAATCTTCATCAAAGTTGGACCCAAAAAAGGCCCAATGCCAAAGCCTGAATTGATAGGAAAAAAAAACAAACCCAATAATCAGAACGTGCCACCTTCCGCACCTGGAGGGAACGTGTGCCAAGACAGCACGGATAGAAACCCGCACTCCACGCAAACCTGCCCTCAAAGAGGCCACCCCCCCCCGTTTCTGTCCTCAGGGAAACGCTGCGGGCACGTCACCTAGACCGTGAGACAGACGTCACTCAGCAAGTCCCCCGATCCAAGGTCCCAGCTCACCGCATCATCTCATTCCCAGGGGCCGCGGGCTCCAGGGAACCAGCCACAGTCTCTGCCACAGCCCAGCTCTCGGCCTCCCGGTAGCGCCCGCACCGCGCGTCCACACCTGGCCCGGCCGCCAGCACCCAGCTCTGCGATCCCGCCGGAGCCAACCCCAGCGCTCGTCCCAGCCAAGGGGTCCGAAGGTCTGGCCGTGGATTCCCAGGGGAGGGCAGGACGCACCGAAAGCAGGCGTGGAGACCCAGCTTAACCAGACGGACAGGTTGGCACAGCCAAGGAGGGTGGTTTCCCATCCTGCCCGGGGACAGCAGCTGAGTCCATCCCACAGCCTCGAGATGCCGCAACGGGGAGGCCTCAGGGACGGTGGGAAAGACCCAAGAGGAAACACAGGTCCCCTGTTCGGGCCTGACCCCCAAATTCCAAAAGGAAACAAGATACCATCAACTGGGTCACTGAGAAGACAGACCGTCAGCAGCCCCCACCAAGCACAGCATACCCGCCTCGGCCCAGGGAGGCTCGGCTCTCCCCACAGAGAGATGGCCAGAGTCCCTCAGCTGTCACACAGGTGACCCCGCAGCAAAGACCGCCCTGCACCTGTCCTTCCAAGCACACTCACGCCTGCAGAAACTGCTGTCTCTAGCTTCACTGGGGCCGCCTCAACAATAATACTCCAGGCCTGGGTCTCTGCGGGGAGCTGGGCCCCTTCCCCGCGTCCTCCCGGCCGGTTCAGGAGGAAGGGGCAGAGGGGGCCTGTAGTTACATACCCCTGACCTGCTCTCAGAGCACTGCACCTGCGCACAACGATCCCACCAGCATCCACAAACTGCCTTTGGGTAAAGTCGATCCACCTGGTACGGCCAGCTCTTGGAGCGAGGAGAGCACGGGGGTGGCCCGCCCCGTTCTCCGGGACAGCAGGCTATGCTGACCGGCTTCAAGGACCCAAACTGGCTCCTGCTCCTTTCCAGCTCCCTGGGAGAGCCCATCAACCGGGCCAAGGAAGGAAAAAGAGCAACACATTTGAGAACAGGAGAGCCGGAGGACCCAGCTCACCTGTAGGCTGTGACGTCATCCACGGTCCCCACCTCCGTGGGACAGGGAGCACCTGTCTGTGCAGCGCAGCTCGAAGGTTCCCGTGCACTTGCTTCTCGGCCTCGCTGATCCTTGATGACTTAGAGGACAGTCACTGGGGCAGCCTGGTCTGTGCGGTGGGCACAGGGAGGGGGCAGGGGTGTCGAAGCAGGAAAGGGGTCGTCCCGGCAGCTGACCCCGGCCAAGGGCTGAGCTGCCTGATGGGAGCCCGTTTTCCTCTCGAGGTCCTCCACTCGGGGACCCCAGCACCTCCACCACACCCAGAAGTCAGGGGCACTGCCTCAGTTTCCCAGAAGCACAGCCAGTTCCTACCCGTGGCTACAAGATGAGGGACCCCAGGGTGGGGAAACACCTCAATAAAGGCAGACTCACAGCCCAGGACACCGAGGTCGGAAGGCGCATCTCCTCTAAGGCGACCACATGCAACCCGGTCCCAATGGCCAGCTTCCCCCACATCACCTCTTCGGTTGTTCCGGAAACCCGAGGTGCTCAGTTCCCCTCTGCACCTCACTTCCCTGGAGGCTGCCGATAGCCTGCGTGAGCCTCTGGGCTGCAGGGTGCGTTCTTCTGGGCCTGGTCTGCGTGCAGGCAGAAGTGAGCACGGAACCCCCTTCCCTCGATGCTTCCCCTTATGGCAGCCCCCTCCCGGCCCCAGGGCTCCCCATGCTGCCCCTCACCCCCTCAGGGTCACGGGGTGCTCTGACCTTCCCCTCCACTCCAGGGTCCCAGCCTCCACCTCCAGCCCTGACCTGCTCCCAGCCTCAGATGGCCCTCTCCCATCCTAGGCCACCTCCACACCTGAGACTTCTGGAAACACCTGCCCTCCCTGGGGCTCACCCCTCAGAGGTTCCTCACTACCCACCTCCCCTCCGCCCCACCCCCCCCAGCACACCTGGCCCCTCACACCTGTGTGCTTTCATACCTGCCCTGGCTTAGAATGCTCGTTATCGCCTCTCCACCTCCCACCCTCTTGGTCGCCCAGACCACTTCTACCAGTCCTTCAAGATTCAGTCACACAAAGAGGGGCAGGGAGGAGGGACGCTCCAGGGCAGGTGTCAGGCCCTACGGATGAACGGCAGTAATAAGACAGCGTGGTGTTAGCCCGAGAGAGGCCTCAGCCAGGAAACAAGGAATACGGTGCAGGGAGCCGGAGACGGCGGCTGGGAGAACACTTGTTACACGGGGTTATCATCAAGGTCCCGCCTTCTGTTCTGGTGGCGAGCTCGAGGGCACCTAGGATGCTGGAAAGAACTGAGCAAACAGACAGGAGGGTCGTGCACGAGCGCTGACGGCAGCACCTGTGATCCGAGGGCTGGGCCTTCTCCAGTTCTACATGCCTGAGGCCCAGAAGAAAAAGACTCGGCCCACAAGTCTCCCCTCTTAAAAGTCTCCCCCCGCCCCACGCACGCTGCCACAGACACTCGGCCCCACACCTGCCTCCCCACCAAAGGGCACCAAGAGGGCACTGCCAGCACAAATCCTCCCCCTCGTCTGAACACCGCACCCCAAGCCTGCCACAACCAGGAGCACCTGCAGGCAAGCCTCTGGCCTCAGTTGCAGTTTAGGGGGAAAAGCGGGGCCGCTGGGAAGCCAGCCACGGCTCAGCAGCCAGAATTCACAAGGACTTTGGAAACGCCTCTGTAAAGTTTACCTTTCTGCGGCTGGTAAATGGAAGGGTCTGCAAATGAGACAACTGTCAACAAGGTCTCCAGGTTGCTCACGCAAACACGCGAGTTCCAAGCCTTTGGGAGAACAGTGCAGATGAAATCAATTCCTTTTATGTTTTTGTTAAAACGGCTTCTTTTTTACAAAACCTACACGGACAGAGTTCTCATTTAGGTTACGCTAGTGCACAAAAATAATCACGGAGTAGGGTCTATATCTCCTAATTATACAGAATTTAGGACAAAATACTCATGTAAGTGATTCTGGAATACTTTATAAATAGGTCACAATAGGCTCTTTGATTGCCAGGATGTCTGAGGCTCACACCGCAGAGCCAACCACTACGTGCTGAGGGCCCGCAGCAGGCAGGTCCCCGAACATGCGAGGCTCGGAATTCAGGGACCCTGGGGATGGAAATCAGTCGTCGGACTCGGGCATCCCACAGGTGTGGTACATGTGTCCCCAGCCCTCCAATCACAATCAGAACGGGGGAAAGATGCAGGAGAGACCGTGAAACCGCTGTGAATGAGCAAGGGAGCCGCGAGGACTCGGCACCGACGACTCACCAAGCTACATTTCATCACGCACTTAAGCACTCAATGACTTAAAGACACACACTTGCCTGACTTAAAAGAAGGAAGCTGATCTGTCATCTGAGTCAGCTGGTGGGGGGGTGCCGTCCCAGTGCACTGCCTGACCCGGTCTGGGGAGGATGGACTCAGGTGACAGGCATCACCTCCTCAAACACGCCCAAGTGCCGGCGGCCAAGTGACGGGGACACTCAGATGACGGACGCTCCCTGCCTGCCTGAGGGGCCTGCAGCTGTGGGCGACGGCCCCTGGTACTTCCCGCCCCTCCGTGGGCCACGGCTAACTGTAGAGTGCAGGGGGCGGGGCACACACCTTTCTGGGGCGTGGAACCTGGACAGCAGCTACAACTCTGAAAGTGTGGGCCTCCTCCAGATTTGGTAAATGTTGGTAAACCAACAGTCCATTTTCCAACGCAGCAGCAAAGCTCATTTAAGTCTGGGATCAGAGAATGTTAAGATAAGGCAGGATTTCACAGTCATGCGTTGGGACGAGGGAGGACGCAGTTACCTGCCTCGTGCCCTGTGGGTTCTCGGCACCTGGCTCCCTTTCTGGGACCCGCACCTTCTCCAGCTCTGTCTCTAAACTAGAAACCTCGGCTCCTCAGCTGTCCTCAGACACTGCGGGCTCTCCCTCCCAACCTCTCAGCCCTACCTGCCGGGCCCCAGCCTCTCTCCTGGGCAGTTGGCCTGCACTTGGTTCCAGCCCTGGCTTTCCCTCCTCCCCTTGCCCTGCCAAGCCGCCCCCAGCCAGACCCCACAGGAGCGACCAGCAGACACCCACCAACCCGGCATCATCCGCAGTGGCAGCACCAGGCCTGGGTCACACACACACATACAGGGACGGCGCCCCAGCCCCAGGAGCACCACCTCCTCAGACAGGCACCCCACCACCCCCAGCACCTCTTCAGCTCTGTGCCAGAAGACAAGGTGTCCTGCAGCTCCTGGGGGACACACAGACAGCCGACGGAGAGGCCTGGACTCAGGGCTGCACCAGCCACACTCCAGGCTCGGCCCCTCTTGCCTCTGGGAGGAACCCAGGGCCCGAGGCCTGTTCAGGCCACCATGGCTGATGTAGATGCCAGGGCCCTGGGTAACAGCGGCCTCTGGAATCACCCAGCCTCGCATCTCTCTGGCTGCGTGATCTTTTCTGAGACACCTCACCTCTCTGTGACGGGCTCACCAACTCTCACACAGGGCCATTACCGATGGAGACCATGAGTAGGAAGCCTGGGCCGCCTGGGAGCCTCCAGGATCACTGTTCCCATCATCAGGCGGCATTTCTGTCGAGCCCTCCTGCTGTTCTATCCTTTGTGGCTCCTGCCCCACACCCAGCAAGGCTCCTTCCCCTCTCAGTAGGCTGTGACACAGGCTCCAAGGGGAGGGACAGCCCAGATTACGGAGGCCTCCCTGGCCCCGCCCCCCACGCCTCTGCTCCAAGCACCGCCCCCTGGGCTGGCTTAGCCTGCAGAAGCCTGCAGAAGGCAGAGCAACAAGAGGCCAGAGGGAGCTGGACCCTGGGCTGCACCCTCCTGCAGGTCCCTGCCCCCCGCCGTCCCCACGCTTTGAGGGCCAGACAGCAAGGGCAGGTCCCACAGAGAGGACCAGCACTGGTCCCCTTCTGGCCCCAGCTCTCACCGGCCACGTGTGGCAGGCACCTGCACAGGACGGCCAGGCCCAAGCCTGACCTCAAGGAGCTCACAGTCCAGAAGAAGAGACCCACCCCCTCCCATCGAGTACCAGGTGGCGGTGGGGAGGCCCGTTGGGGGCTGGCTAGGGGGGTCGGGGAGGAATCTGACACCCCAGCCTCCCTGAGAGGGTTGGGGAGGTAGGGGGAGGCCTGAGGTCTGTGCACAACGAAGGGGGCCCTTGTGCACACATGCATGAAGGGGGAGGGTCACCCCAAAAGCAGAGTTTAGGGTCCACGTGAGGCCCATAAGTGGGTAACAAAGAGGATAACTTCAACCATGTAAAACCCCTAAATGGACCCAAAAGGTGTGGCAGGTGGGACACAGACAAGGGCACAGGCCCTGGGGGCAGCAGAGCGGCTTAGCCACTTACCAGGACCTCTCTAACCCCCACTGAACTCATCTGCAAAGTGGGGACGATGAAGCCCCTCCCAGCTTTGTTGTGGGGTGTGGCAACCACCCACTCACCCTCCCCTGGGGGACCTTTGGGCAGCCCTCCCCAGGCCTCCCCACCCCCAGTTCAGACCAGCCCCCCAGCACGCCATCTGTGCTTGGGCCACGTGAGGTGCGGGTCCCCAGCGTTCAAGGTTCCCTCCCCAAGGGGCTTCAGGGCTTTCCCACAGATGGCAGCGACCCTGCTGGGGGGTCAAGGGCACCAGGACCAGGGCTGTGGCTGTGGCGACCCTGCTGGGGGTCAAGGGCGCCGGGGCCAGGGCTGTCTCTGGAAGGATTCCTCCCTGGAGCGCCAGCAAGGCCGGCAGAGCCTCCGCACTCCACGAGCACCCGCTGGGCACGGACGCCACCCCTGCTACGGGCCCAGCCCCTGCCCAGCACAACAGCTGCCCTGCGGTCTCTGCCCTGGGTCAGCAGGAACTCTGCTTTAGAGGGGAGGCTCAGCCACCAGCCCCATGCCTCCCAGAGAAGCCGTGACCCAGGGAAAGACTTCAGCACCAGCCGGGCGTGGGCCACGTGTAGAAAGGTCCAGCCCGTGTGACAGTGGTGTGGGGCTCATGAGCCTGGTGGAGAACCCGAGAGAGAGGAAAGGGCCGTTTAAGAACTCCAGCCACCTGCTTCCCCATTGTGGGAGCATCTGAAGACTCCCCCCCCCCCCCCCCCCCCCCCCCCCCCCCCCCCCCGTGCAGCAGGGAGCTATGTGGCTGTGGAAGACCCAGGATGGGGCTTCTCAAAGATGAGAAACTGGCTGGTGAGAGGCCATGGCTCCTCTTTCCTGGGCTCCCTGCGGCCTGGCCCACCCCACAGACACCAGCATGAATCCCGGTTCTCCCAAGCATCTCCCAGAGCCCTCCCCCCCACACCCCGCCCCAGCAGTGGTGCTCAGTGGGACACAGGCCGGCAGGGCAGGGCAGGGCACAGGCAGCAGGATGGCCCCTCCGGCCTCCGCTCCCCTCCCTGTCCTCACTCCAATGCCTCCAGCAGCTCCGCCCAGCCTGATGCCCAGGGCGTTCTGATGGTTGACTCATAGCTCACTTCCTCTCCCCCAAACACGCTCAACAGCCAGGAGTCACTCATCTGCACCCCCACTTCTTGGCAGGCTGGGCTCCAGGGACCAACGAATCCCACTCCCTCGGTTCTACCTTCTGATCCGGCACCTTTGGGTCCCTACCGCTATCCCTCCTCCTCCTCACACCAACCTGCTCGCCGCCCCCCTGCACGAGCTCGCGCACACGCACGCACGCACGCACACACACACACAGATGCTTACACCTTATTTAACTTCCTCACGGAATACTTCTGATGTGATTCACACATCTCCCTGCATTCTTAAGCTCTGGCTGTTGAACAAAGTACTCCTTTTCCTTCTGATCCAGGATGTGCCCGGCATACCCGCTATACGCTCAACCCATTTGGCAGGACAAGGCAGGGCCCGGCCGCACGCATCGCTGCCCCCTGCCCCCCATGCAGCAGGCACGAGCCCCAAGTCCTGAGCGGCTCCCCGTCTGGCCCGCCCCAGCCGCCCATCCGGCACGCTGCTGGGGAAAGACACATGTCGTCCTCCTCACCTTTTCTGTCAGACCCTGAGCAGGGACTGGGACTTTCTTCTCTGGAAGGAACTAGAAAGGAACTACAGCCCCTGGACACCAACCTGGGTGCTGAGGCCAGCCCGGGACCCCCAGAACATGCCCAGAGGGGCCTTGAAGGGGTGCACAGCATGGCTTCAACCCCCAGAGCCAGTGGGCACTGTCAGTCGGGACAGCTGAGCACCCCTCCGCCCCACCCCACACCCGAACCTCATAGTTCTGCTTCGGGGATGCAGGGCCTGAGCTGGATCACGGCCCTCACCGCCACAGGGCACACCCATTGGCACGTGGATTTTGTGGGAACCCTGTGGGTGGTACATTAGCCTGGTTCTTCTGAGAGTGAGGGTCTGAGCTCGGTGATATTAAAGGTTTGTGTGTTTCTCACCATTTAAGTTGCTTCGGAGTTTTAAATGCCAAACTTCCCAGCCGGGGACCAAAGCTGACAGCATCCTCCAGTCTCGGCCACGGGGCATCCTCGGAGCTGAGGGAAGCCCTCCACTCCCGCCCCCTCTGCTGTGGGCAGGAGGACCGAGGCCATACTGGTGTTCACTGGCCCCGCCAGGCTCACCCCGGTGGTCCAGCACAGGCTCCCCTCCAGGCAGACAGACGCCGCCCCAGACCACGGCTGCCAGGCACCCACGCCAGGCAGCCATGACCCCCAAGTGATTCCAGTCATCCCAGAGCTCTGCCACCATCGCCAGGCCAGCACCAGGCCACCCCAAAGCTGCCTGTTGCACGGGACCTAGCAGACCCAAAATTTCCACCTAGAAAGAAGGGGCAACGCAGGTGTGGCACAGCAAGGTCCTGGGACGGGGGCACCCAGTGGGGGAGCCAGGCAAGCAGGGAAACAGGCAGGACTGTGGCACACTGGTCCCCCATTGGGTCCCAAGAGCCTCACTCCCAGGAAGGGCCACTCGGGGACAACAGCACCCCCAGCCCCATAGAGCCCCCACTCATTGAGTCCCTGGTCTGTTCCACCAACTTCCTCAGACCCCCCACAGGACCACGGCAGGGAGCAAGGAGTTTTGGGGAGGCCCAGCCTGGGGCACAGGCAGCCAGCCACACAGCCCACAGCACCCTGACATGGCTCGGGGCCTGGCCCAGCCCCAGCAGGGAGACAGGCACACACTGGCTGAGTCTCCAGGAGCCTTGCACAGGAGCTGACCTTTGGTAACTGACCCTGCAGGCGCCCACGCCACCAGAGCTGGTCCAGGGGAGGGCAGAGTGGTGGCTGGAGGCCTAGCCCGGCTTGCTGCCCCTCCTTACTCCTCCTCAAATGGGCCTGCCAAATGGGCTCCTGTGGTCTCTTCTCTCATCCCTCCAGGGGTCCTCCCTGACCCCCAGGCAGGGCCGGCTGCCCTGCCCCACGGCTCCCACCTCTGTCGTCCCTCCCGCCTGGCCTGGTCCCCCTCCCACCATGCACTCCATTCATCAGGCCCTGCTGCCTGGTGCCTGGCACAGAGCAGGTCCTCATCAGCCAGGCGAGAAGACAGACGGGGCTCCCGGCACCGGCACACAGGCCAGCCGTGGGCTGGGCGGGTGGGCCGGAGCTCTCCCGGGTCCACGTGGGAGCTCACCCACGAGCGAAAAACAAGACCAGCTCCTCTCAGAGCCAGACCCCCCTGCGTGGGAAAGAGCACAGTGACAGTGCAGACAGGATGGTGGGCATGGCACATCCACCCACCTGTGCGCCCACTCCAAGCGACGGTCCTCACCGGTGCCCAACCCAACTCGCCCACTGTCCTTCCCTCCATCCTGCCCCGCTTTCTCTCAGCAGGGCCAACTGCCATGCCAGCCTTCTTCCGAGCCTGCCCAGCTGGCCACTCCACTCTTCAGAAACCTCCCCCTCCCCAGGGCTGCGTTCGGGCCTCCGCAGCCCTGGGACCCCGGCGCCGGCCCCTGCCCACCTCCTCGGGGCTGCAGCCCGTGTGCAGGCACCCAACTTCAGGGCGCCTTCTCTGCCTCCCAGCCTCCCGCCTGGCTCAGAAGCTTCCAGCGGAAGCCCTTCTCCCTGCCAACAGGACCCACACGTGCCACAGACAGACCCCACACGGAAATGGAAGCCGACACAGAGCCTCGCTTCTCTCCTTTCCAGAAAGGAAACTGGTCTCAGGGCTCAGCTGCTGCTCTACTGAGCTGCGTGCCGGCATGCGGATGTGTGCTCTCCTTTCAAGGGCTACCCCCTGCTCAGGCGTGAGTTCAGAGGTGGGGAGGAGCCAGGCCCCGCCAGGATCATAGCCCAAGATGCATCTGAGCTCCGAAGAGTTGGCTGGCAGTCTTTCTCCCCATGCTGCCGAGGCCAGACTGCTGGGGCACGTTCAAAGTCAGCCCCGCTTTCAAATTTCAAAGGGATGCCAAGTCTGTGCCCATCCCCGCGGGGCTGGCTGACCAGGCACAGCCGGGGGCCCCCTGTTCTCTTTCCCTCTACCTGCGGGCCACAGACCTTCCTGGAGACGTGACGCCCCGCAACCCCCCTGCAGCCTGAGCTCTGACAGCTCGCCAGGGGCCCCACAGCGTGAGAGGGAACTGGACATGTGCTGCATCCAGGCCCAGAGAGCCGCTTCCCACAGCCAGGAGAACAACTGTGAGCCCGCTCTGCGCGCACACCGCAATGGAACAATTAAGGAAATGGATGGCAAACGGGAGCCCGTTTCCCACCGCAGGATAGGAATTTATTGATCAGCGAGAGGAGGCCGGAAGGATCCACGTGGTAATGAGCAGACTGTATCATCAGGATGAACTCACATTTCACTTAACATGTACACAGATGGCTACTCACAGAAGTCGTCAGAGACGCGCACAGACCCATGGTGAGATACTCGGGTGTGTTTCCCACTCCGTCAGCTGACAGCGCGCAGGGCAACCACTCGCACAGCAACAAGCGCGCCCAGACCCTGCGTCCTAACACCAGGCTCCGGGAGGAGGAGCCGGGCTCCTCAGAGAAGCAGCCTACCGACCGCAGGGCTGGGGCAGGACCTGGGCAAGGCGAGCCCAGAGCCACCTGCAGGGCCAGAGCGTAGGACACGCTCATTCCCCCTACCAGGATGGTGGCCAGAGCTGGCACAAGTCCTCCAACAAGATAAATAACTCAAAACACAGAATGGGACGGGAGTCCACGCTGATACAAGAAAGACTGAATCAGTAAGTGGGGAGAAGACCCAAGGCTCCCACACAGAGAAATTCCCAATAAAGTAGGAAGAAACTCCGCCCTGGACAAGCTGGGGCAGGACCCCCTCAGCGTGGGCCGTGCACACGGACCCCTTCAGAGGGCAGCGTGGACAGGGCAGAGAGGGGCTTCGCGGGGGAGAAGCCTGACCGACGCGCCGCTGCCCCGTGACCGCGGTCGACACCGCGGAGGTCAGCGAGGCTGGCAGCAGGTGCCCCGACGCAGCGGGATGACAGGGCGCTGCCCCTGTGGGCCTCCTCCCAACCCTGAGACCCCAGTCCACCCTCGAGGAACACATCCAAATGCCAACAGAGGAATTCCAGGTGTCTAAACAAATTCCAGTGTAGAAGGACCCTACCATATACCTGGTACTTCTCCAGGCTGCCGGGGTCATCAGAAACTTTTAAAAGTCTGAGAAACCGTCCCAGCCCAGAGGAGCCTCTGGAGACGTGACAACTCATGCATAGGAGAGCCCAGATGGGGTCCTGGGATAGAAAAAAAAATTTGAAGTTAAAACTAAGGATATCCGAGCAAAGTCCGACTGGAGTTAATAACGTATCAGCACTGGTTCACCAACTTTAACAATGTTTCACACTAACAGGATACTGACAACAGGAGAACCTGCAGGACAGGTGAGGAGGTGGGAATCTCGGCCTTATCTGTATAATTTCTCTGCACATCTAACCCTGATCTAAAAACACAGTCTATTAAAATGCAAACAAACAGCCTGTCACGCAGCGGGGGGCGGGGCGGGGCGGGGCAGGCGGGCCTCCTGGCGGCTGGGCCCAGCATCCCTGACACCCACAGCCACAGTCAGACTGGCCCTCCCCTTGAGGCGCTGCCGAGGACACAAACAGTGCAGTTTCACAACCAAGCGATCGTACAATAATAATCAAGGAACAGAGGCAGTGGGGAAGTCAGGGAGGGAGCCTCATGGACCCACCCCCACACAACCCCCCACCTGCAACCATTCACCCCCAGACACGGTCCCCAAAGAGGCCAGCAAAAAATAAAGAGCAAGACCCCTGTCCTCTGGCCGCTCCGAAGGCAGGTGAGTAAACAGGCAAGCCTACATAGGGTGACTAGCACAACAGCACGGTGGCCCATGAGGTCCTAACCCTGTGGGAAGGGGGAAGCCAGGAAGGCTTCCTGGAGGTGGTTGGTATGCAAATGGCTCAAGGTGCATGCACACAGTGGGTACGCCATAGCAACAGAAGGGGCTGCTATGAGCTCAGACCCCTGGAGCCTGGAGAGGCAAGGTGAGCCCACTAAGCCTGTAAGAAAGGCGGTCCAGGAAGGGCCACAGCTCAGAAACGGCACCCACACTGCCACACAGACGGAACACATCCTGCTCAGTGAGCAGACCCCATAACCAGCGGCGGGGATGAGGAGTGACTGACTGCGGAGGGACATGGGTTTCTTTCTGGGGTGATGGAATGTTCTAAAATCTGATTGTGGTGACGGTTGCACAATTTTGCGAATATGCTAAAACTCGGTGAATTGCACACTTTCAATGGGTGGATTGTATGACATGTAAATTATGCCTCAATAAAGATATTTTAAAAACAGCCGCCTCTCTGCCTGCCCAGCCCTGCCCCCAACGGGCTCCCCCGATCCCACAGCTCCCCCAGCCAGGTTCCCAGGAGCGCCCCCTCCCCAGGGCAGAGCACAGCACTCCAGCCTGTGCTTGCTTTGGGCAGGAAATCCATCCATTCCTTGGTTTCCCTATGGCTCACAGACTTGGGAGCTCAAGCAGGGAGGGGCGGGAGAGGCACAGGAGGAACGAGGCAGGGGAAGGAGTGGAGTGAAGGGAGCACTTCTCTAACCAGTGCTCAGAGGCCGCCCTGGCCGGGGAAGGGAGCAGAGATGTGCTAGACACAGGGCTCTGCCAGCCCTGCAGGCACCGCGGGCAGAAGAGGCGGAGAGGGAGGACGGGTGGGTCAGAATGGAGGCTGCGCCTCTCTGTCCTGGGAGGGTGCTGGGGCACAGGATGGGCTCAGATGTGCCCCCCACCTGCACTCCATGCTGGCAGGGCTGGGGAGGGGCTCGTGCCTCCTCATGCCATATGCTCACCCCCAGACAGCCCCAAGCCCCTGCCCACGGAGGGGGGGGGCTCGAAGCAGAGCACTTTCCACAGATGGTGGGGAACCTGACCGAGAGAGGGGGAGCTGTCTGCCCCCACCTCTGGGGCCCTCGACGGTGCCCAGCACATTCAGTTTCTCTTACCCACAGCCTAACTTGGGTTTGGTGGCACAGAGGAGCTCTGGGTAGAGCCCCCTTCCCCATCGCTCATGCTGGAGGGACAGGTAGCAACTCACTGAGCACAGTCCTTTACGGTTTCCAAGAGGGGAACAAATGGCCCCCAGTGTCACCTATCTTTCTCCTCAGATGCGGGACAGAGCCCTGAGAGACCCAGACACCCTGACTCCAATGACGGCCACTCACCACCAGTCCATGCTGGGGATGGGGAGCACTGCCCACTCGCCTCCACCATCTTCCCCCTACCCCCCACTCCCTGCAGAAGCTGGCCAGGCCTTTCTGTGGATGGCAGAGCGCTCTCAAACCTCTGGCTTCCGTAGCCTACACCAAGACCCTTGTTTACAGGTGACCAAACCGAGGCCCAGAGAGGTTAAGCATCTTGACCAAGAACACACAGCGGCAGGATCAAGTTTTCTCCACCAAACTCCCCTGCTACAGGTTAGGAAGAGAGACCACTGGTTCAAAGCTGGTTCTGCCACTCACCAGCTTGTGGCCTCAGGGACATTACTTAACTTCTCTGAGCTGGGGCTTCCTCATCTGTGCGAGGGAGCTGAAAATATCACCTACCTCCAGTTGCTAGAAAGATCGATCATATAAAGTGCTTAGAAGGCTGTCAGCCCTGGGGTAAGGGACGCTCTCACTATTGCCACACGTTTGACAGCAGGAAGACCTCCCACCACGACTCTAAATTTACTGCTCACATGTCTTTCACGAACCCCCAGAGACATAACTGAACTTTCCACAGGGTTATTGGGGAGGCGTTGAGGTCAAGAGTACAGCCTTAGGGCCCCAAAAACCCAAGTTCCAATCCCAGCCCCGCTATTTAACTAAATGGGGGCAAAGACCAGCCCGCCTCTCTGTGCCTTGGTTTCTCTCAGTGGGGTGGAGATGGGACACCTGGTCCCACATCTGACGCTACACTGAGTGATTTCTGTCAGTTACTAAAGTTTCTCCGAACGGCCAGTACTTCCCGTCTCCCATTGTAACCGCAGGGGACTTGGGTCACAGGGCTCAAACACGATGACAGCACAGTTAGAACTCAGATGCCCAACAATCCCAACAACAGCCCTCAGGAGACGGAGGTCATCAGTGGAGAAGGAGGGGGCCAAAGTCTCCCCCCAGCCCTCCGTGCAGGCCCCACACAGACACCAAAGGCTGAAAGAACACAGTTTTCTCTAGTTAGGGAACCCTCCTTCTCTTGCTCCGTCTCTGTAAGGAAAGTCGGAGAGACCTGCCTTGAGGTTCTCAAGTTAACCGATTACGTTTCTTGACCTCGCGGGCCAACTCCAAACCCGGGCGGGGTTGTGCCTTTGACACACTGTTCACTAAGCGACCATCATCTTCAGGGACCCAGGCCTCCTCCCGCGCCCCCGGCCGCACCAGACTGCTGGGGACCTGAACTCTTACCCCCTCTGCGCGGGGTGTTTTTTGGATTCTGCCCAGGATGAAGACCCAACGAGAGTCCCCACTGCCATGCCACCAAAAAAGCCACGGAAAAAAACGACCGGAATCCACAGCAGTGCTGAAGAGCCTCCGAGTCAGCTTCCGGTCCCCCCTCCCCAGAGCCCTTCCTCCAAGCGCCATGGGAGTGGACACATTCTCCCTGAGCGGCTTCCCACAGACACCCCTGTCTGGGCTGAGGAAACAGAAGCCGCTTCCCCAGCAAGTACATCTGCGGTCCTCCTACTACTCACTTCCACAGCCCACGTCTCTTCTCCCCCAATTCATCTCCAAATTCTTCAAGCACAGGGATGTGCGGCTGCACAGCCCAATGTGGCGAAGCACGCACAGGTACTCCTGGCGCAGGAGCCGCAGCCGCCCGAAGCGAAGGAGGCGGAAGCTCGGAGAAGGGGTCCCGGCCGCACACCGGCCACCAGTGTCTTCCTAGCTAGCAATGCTTCGTGCTAACAGGTGCTCCAGAAACACTCATCCAGCCCCCAGCACGGCCGCTAGGCAGGACCCCCCATCCCAACACCAGAGGTGAGGCGCCAGGGGAAACATGCCAGCACCCCAAAAGGGCCGCCCCCAGAAAGGAGTCGCTGGCTGGAGACATGCCACTCCAGAATGGGGACCCCATTCCCTCACGCAGCTCGTGCAGCTCCAGCTTCCGGAGGGAAACACCCAAACCACAACACATGGAGAGCCCTTGAGGTGATGGGATACCCGATGCACGACCACGACCATGGGTCACACCACGGACGCATCGAGGCAGCCCCTCTGTTCTCCGATTACACGGATGCCACCAAGAGCGGCCTGGGCTTGGTGCTGGCGTCTCTACCACATGGGTGACATCGCTGTTACACACAGAGGACGGGCTGCAGGCTCACGGCGTCCCCTGGCAACAGGGTTCACCGGGATCTAATAGCACTTTGTTTCATTGTGCCTGAACCACGATTCTATTCTGTTCTGTCGTAGAGCAAAAATGGTGATTCAGGAAAAACAGCCCTGATTCTCCTCCTTGTTTCCAGCTGGTGAAGGTGAGGCCTAGGGAGCACAGGGAGTGGAGGTCACCGGGAGCTGGCAACCACTGGTCTCCTGACACCCACTCCTGGCTGGACTCCACAGATAAGAGGAGAGCACGGAGGGGGGCCTTGCAGGCTGTCGGTCGGGAGAGAGACCACCTGGTTCTTCCCCCATGAGGGGTCCCCCACCCACCTCCATAGAAAACACAGAATAAACAGACTGCCAGGGCCAGAGCCAAGCAGACCACAAGTTTAAGACTTTCCCAATCAGTTTCCAGGAAATGCCTTTCCCGAGTACAAGCACACAGACATCACAAGGACAGGCCCTGCCCGTCCCCCGGCCGCACCACTGGGACAGCCACACCCCATACCCCATCAGCCAGGGCAGCTCAGAGGGAAGAAGGGCAGAGGACGTGTGCCTACCCCAAGGCCCTGAGGACCCCCTACCTCCCAGTCCCCGGGACCAGGCTGGCACCCCCACCGCCTGTCATCAGTCCAACACTATCCAGACTGTGGAGGTTCGAGGGCCCTGCCCCATGATCACAAAGTGTTACAGAAGGATCGACACCATGGCCAGGACAGGGGGAAGGCAAGCCAGGCCCCCTACCTGGGCCAGGCAAAGGGCTCTGGAGGGTCTGCAGCGGGAAGGTGGGGCAGGTCTCCTTAGGTCCCTGATCCAAGGTGTCCCAGCTAACAATTGTGGGATGTGCTTTCATCCCAGCACAGGGGAGGGGCAACAGCTGGAACACACTCACCCAGCTGGAAGATGTGACCTCAAATGGGCCTGGGACACAAGTGGTGCGGTCAGGGAAACTGGCTGCCTGGGGACAGAGGACACTGCCAGCCTCACCAGGGTGTTCTGATCTCTGCCCTGGGCGTGCCTCATGTAATACTCTTATCGGCCCCCCCTCCCTTTACTGGTGGGGAAACTGAGGCACAGGGAGGCTTAATGTCTTCCTCTCCAAGGTCACAGAGCAGATGCACGACAGAACAAGACTCCAAAGTTCTCTCTTAACTAGTGCGTACCCCTGCCCCTGCCCATCCTGCCAGGTCCAGACTTAAAAAAACAACCCCCAGAGCTGGGCCACTATGGGCCCTGGGACCCAACAGCCACAATTTTTGTGTGGGGGAGAGGCTCAGAACTCTGTATTTCCTCCCCAACCTGCTCAGGAAAGGCAAGAAGAGAATTCCATCCTGCAAGAGATCTCCCCCAAAATGCATTTTCCCTGCCTCTGGAAATTCAGAGCTGACAACAGCCCCAAGAGCAACCTGCCTTCGGGGGCATCCACGGAGGTCTCCAACCCTGGGGCCTGCTGCTCCTCCTACCAGAGCCGCTGTCAGGGGCTGGTGCGCCCGCCCACCTGTCTCCGGCTCTCCTTGCTTCCCCGGTCATAGGCCTGGACAGGGGTGCTGGTTCTGCTCTGAGCATTTGGGGACCCCAGGCTGGGGGCTGCCACACTCCACTCCACCTCCTGGCCTTCAGGCGGCCCTGGGTCCCGGCAAAGCCCCATGAGCTAGAAGTCACAAAGGGAGAGCAGACATGGCAGAAAGAGGGGTGCAGGGAAGGGGCAAGTGGCCACAACTTCTTGGCGGGGTCGTTTCTGGGGTCGCGGTCTCCCTCTTCCTCTCCTGTGTCCCCAGAGAGTGGGTCCCAGGACGACGTTCGCCGAGCCCCTGTTCCCGCCTGGCTTCGGCGACCCCCAACTCGGCGACCAGTGGCACCCCAGCCCAGGCCCCGAGCCCGTCCTCCTCTCCCAGGCCGGCCGGGCGCCCGGGGCTGCGGGGCGCGCGCTGGAAGGAGGGGGGTGGCCGTGACGCGCGCTCCGGCCCCGCGCGGCACCTGGGGGCGTGTGTGCGGGGCGCGCCC
>NC_048232.1:88166839-88177965 GCF_002007445.2 Ailuropoda melanoleuca | reverse complement strand
GCTCCGGGGCCCACGGGGGCGCGGCCTGTCCCGGCGGGGCCGCGCGCGCGCGCACGCTCGGTCACGCGGCGCCACCTTTGTTTGGGTGGCCCACGTGCGTCCCCGCCACCTGCGCCCACGCGCACGCGCAGCGGCTCCTCCGCACGGAGGCCCGCCAGTCGCGGCCGCGTCTACGCGTTCCCGCGCTTCCGTCACGGCAAAAGTCTCGGGTACAGCCACGCACAAGCACGCACGCTGCTGTCACCTCGCCCGCGGCCCGCACGCCGGACAGCCAGGGGACGCGCCGGGACCGCCAGTGGTTCCGAGGTGGTGCCTGTACTGCCAGTGGCGACCCTCATCCCATAGGGAAACGCCTTTCCCTTGACCTCCACTGCTTGCCCACGGTTGGGGGAGGGGGGTACGCACTCCCTCTGTCCTCCCAACACCTGGCAGGGGCTCCCCCTGTGCCCAGGAATGCTGCCTAGCCTCAGGATCTGCGCCTCTGGGTTCACCCCCACCTTGTCCAAATCTCACCCTTGTCATTGAAGGAGCCCCGCCACTTCCTCTCCACACTCCTGCATCTCTCCAGGCACCACACAATGGGGCAGGGCAGCAGAAGAGGGGTCCCACTCTAAGCGCTGCGGCCCCTGGGTCTGGGACCCCCTCTCCCGGGAGAACCTTGCCCCCACCTTGGCTCCAGGACCAGAGGCTGTCTAACTCACAAGACGGTGCTGAATGCGCAGATAGAGGAAAATACCCCCTCAGAAACCTGGGTTGGGGGTACCCACTATCAGCTCCCCACCCAGGCCTGACCAGGACATGGCTGCTGGAGGTTGGGCTGGGAGGATGGGGGGAACCCAGAGAATAGAGAAGGCCTGAAGGCTGTCACCCAGCCTCCTCGACCTCCCCTGCCCAGCTGAGTGATCTGGGCTCTGCCCTGCCCTTCCAGGCTGCTGTCTGCCAAGTGTGTTTCCAGCCCACTCTCCCACCTACAAGCATGGGAGTCCTACAGGCACTCCCACTCAACACATCCAGAACTCTCCTCTACTCTCCTGCCCCACCCCACCCCCCAGCCTTCCCTCTGTCTGGGAAAGTCCTACGGGTTCCTCCAGGGCCCTAGGTCCCTGAAGCACTCCCTGGGGCAAGATTTGGGGCCCCCTTTGCTGTCCTTCTCCAGCATTCTCTGCCTGGGAAGGCAGCCCTCATGGGCCAGGGTCAGAGGCAAGCATGTTCAGGTGAGCTCCTAGCA
This sequence comes from Ailuropoda melanoleuca, assembly GCF_002007445.2. NCBI lineage: Eukaryota > Metazoa > Chordata > Mammalia > Carnivora > Ursidae > Ailuropoda > Ailuropoda melanoleuca. The sequence goes on along the minus strand of NC_048232.1, from coordinate 88,176,737 downwards.
GGAGACGGTCCCTCTCCGTGACTCAGTTTCCTTCTGCAGAATAGGGAACCGAAGGACTTCAGAGTAAGGGAGCTAACATCACCCGCACAGCCCAGCTCCGAAGCCCCCAGCTCCACGTGCACCCCTTGACCAGCCTGGCCCAAAACAATCCAGGAGTCCCACACACCCGGAGCGCCCAGGAGTCCCCACCCAGTACCTGCCACCTCCTGTCTCTGTCACTATAATTGTTTGCATTGTTATTGGTTATATTCCTGCCTCCCCGGACTCTCCCCACGGCCCAGCTGGGGAAAGACCCAGATTACTTCTGTGTGAGTCACTCCTCCCACTCCCCCCACCCCGCCCTCACCTCAGGACCTTGGCCAGGCTAAGTATAGTTGTCAGGGCCTTTTTGTTCACAAAATGACAGAACTCCACCTCCAACTAGCCCAAAAGGGCATCGATTTGCTCTTGAAAGGGGCAAGGACAGCTGCACGGGACTGCTCGCCACCCCAGCATGGCGGGAGCACGAGCCCAAAGAGTGTTTTTTGAAGATGTGTCCAGGGTTGGGGGAGGAGGCAGGAGCTGGAGGGAAGCTGGGGAGAAGGGAAGGGGTTGAACCAGACTGCTGGAACCAGACTGCAGGATCCCTCATGTTCAGTCCACCCGACAGACATCTGCTGGGGGCCCCTCTGCACCTGGCGCTGCTAGTGGGGCCACAACGGTGAGCAAACCGTTGTAAAGATGTGGTCCCACCTGGTGCACGGGCACAGACTGGATCCCCCTCAAAGCGGGTGCTTGATGCTCCGTGGCTCCTAGAGCCATCCTATCACCTCATTTACAAATGGGGGCTGCTCCAGGCTCACCTGTGTCCATCCCCCAAATTAACAGGCTGAAGCCCCAACACCGAGAACCCCAGAATAGGACAGTGTTTGGAGATGGGGTCTTCATTGAAGCGATTATGTTAAAATGAGGTCCTTAGGATGGGCCCTAACCCAGTCTGGCTGGGGTCCTTATAAGAAGAGAAGGTCAGGACACAGACACACACGGAGGCATGACCGTGTGAGGACGCAGGGAGAGGACAGCCATCTGCAAGCCCAGGAGAGGGGCTCAGAAGGAACCAGCCCACCTGTTCTCAGACTTTCAGCGTCTGGAACCGTGAGGAAATAAATCTCTGTTGTCCCAGCCTCCCCACCTTCCCAGTCTGTGCTTTTACACTGAGCAAACTCCCGCAAGGATGCAAGGATGGGGCTCAGAGCAGCCACCTGGCCCCGCCTCAAGGCCACACCACCGGTGGTTGGTGAGGCCACCTCTAGCTCCCCACCCCTCTGCTCAAAACTGCCCTGAGTGGGCATTGCCAAATTCTGAGCTGTGCTGTCAGCTCTGAGAAGGTGGCCTGGAGTCCCCCCTCAACCTGGAGCCAGCTGAGCCCCCAGAACCGGTCTCCCAGCCTCAGAGCCCCAAAGAGCTTCCTGGGGGCAAGACGGCTGGACCCAAGTGAACTCCTGGGTGACAAGCAGAAGCAGGGGATGTTGGTGGCCAAGAACAGGCGTGCAGAAATAAGTCAGGGGGAGGCCTGGGCAACTTGCCTCCGAACCCGTAGTGCCCGTCCCCCCACTCCCCTGGGCCCTCGGCACCCCCAGAGCACCATCCCTGAATCCCTCTTCTCCACCCTTCACTCCGTTGCCTTGCTCTGTGCCTGGCAGCCCTGGTCCCTCGCATCCTGGGCCCACAGGTAGGGCCCCGAGTCCTCACTTCAGAGCCACCTCACCCCACCCCTACCTCCACACCAAGGCAGGTGGAACCCATACAGTCCCTGCCACCCCCACCTGCCACCCCGGCTTCTCTGACCCAAAGTCCTAGTGCCCACCTCGGTGCTGGGCCACCTGCAGTGGGAACACAGCCCCCCTCCCGCCCCCTGCCGCTGCCCAAAGACTCACCTGCCACTCCTCTGCCTGCCCGCCACACGGGGGGGGGGGGGGCGNGGGCTCCACCCTGGGCCTCTTCTTCGGGCCTCGCTCAAGGGCCGCCTCCTCTCTGAGGCCCACTCTGATCACCTCTCCTGCCTTTCTTCTCCTCCCCGCACCAAGCACTTCATGGCGCACGCCAAGGGACGCATCTGATCAGCCAGCCGGGAGCCTCCTTGGCGCCCCGAATCCCAGCACCAAGACGTGGGCGTGGCCTCTGCCTCTAAGACAGTCTCTCTTGTCAGCCTGTGCTGAGGACGGGGACCACGGCTGGCCCCCTCCAGCCTCCCGGCCTAGGGCTGAAGTGTGGCTCTCTGCAAGCCTGGGGACAGTGGTTCCTCTCTGAGCCTCTGATCTCGCACACTCGTGCGAAGTGCTCTTTTCAGGCACGCCCAGTTCAAGTGCCCTCTCTTGTAGGAAGCCTTCCCTGCCTGCTCCTTTCTTGGAGCGCCTCAGGGCCACTCTGTCCATCCTGGACTCTTCCAGAAGAGCCAGTCTGCCAAGACGTCCCTTCCAGCCAGGGCCCTCTGCCATTGGGGTCTCCTCATTCAGCCCAGCCCTGGGCCAGAGCCCCTCTTTGTTCCCTTCCTCCTGGCCACCCTGCCCCCAGGTAGCTGACCCTTTGTCCTTGGACACGAGCAGCAGAGCTGCTGCCCCACCTTGGGCTCTGAGCACTGATTCCGGCCCTCAAGCATCTCTCTTGGGGACCCGCTCTCTCCCCACCAGCTGCTGGCTCTGACCTGTGGCCGCAGCCCCATGAGACCATGAGGGCTCTACCCAGGGAAGGTTGGGGCCACCCTCCATGTGCCCTTAGCTCTGTGCCCTTGGACACGCCTCCTAACCCTCTGAGCCTCAGTTTCCTCATCTGTAAAGGGAAGAAGTAAGATGCCCACCGCCAGGCAGGTGTGTCCACCACCGAAGAGGCAAGAGGTGGCCTGTAGGGGAGACCAAGGGTGGGCAAGGCCTCGGAGGAAGGGTCTGGAACAGGATATACGGTGCATGCCTGCAGGTCCAGGGGGCTGAAGGTCGGAGGTTCTGCGTGTCCTATGGGACTCGACACACGTTTACACTCCAGTACGTGGGAGCCTTGCACATAGTAGGCACTCAGCAGGTGTGCTATGGCTGAGCGGTCAGACGACACCCAGAAATCTTCTTTCCCTATTTCCTTGACTCTAAAATGCTGTTTCGGGGCGCCTGGGTGGCACGGTCAGTGAAGCGTCTGCCTTCGGCTCAGGTCATGATCCCAGGGTCCCTGGGATCGAGTCCCACATCAGGATCCCTGCTCAGCCGGGAGTCTGCTTCTCCCTCTGCCGCTCCCCCTGCTTGTGCTCTCTCTCGCAAATAAAATCTTTTANATAAAATCTTTTAAAAAAATTAATAAAATGCTGTTGGGTCAGATGCGCCAACAACTTAATAACCGTTTTCAGGAAAAAATGGACCACCCAGCGCTGCGTCAGACACGTTCCTCTGCTATGAGCTGCCTCAGCGTCTCGGAAAGGTGAAGGTGGGAACAACTGAGCGTCTCCGAGGGGAGTTAGCAGAGAAAAATGCAGGGTGTGAAGGGCTTTCCCTAGCTCGTGGCCCTGGGGAGAGTGTGTTCTCTGCAGGGGGGGCCTGAACACAGGGCTCCTTAGCAGGGCTTAGCCAGGCCCTGGGCAGGCGACAGAGCACGGACAACCCCCCCCACCTCCCCCCCCCAAGCCACTGGCCTGGGACACAGGGGCTTGCGGCGTTAACTTAGGTTCCGGCTTCTGAGACTAACGGAGCGTGCCACCTGGTGGCAGCAGGCGGCAGTGCAGGGGCCGGGCGCCACGCCCCCTGGGCCGCCCTGGAGGCCCGCTCAGCCTCCGCCCTAACCAATCCTCGCCCAAAGACCCTGCGTGGGCAGGGTCTCCCTCCCTGGCAGCCCCGCCTTCCGCCTCCTCTTGGAAGGAGACTGGGTCCGCTAATCTGAATCTGGACTCTGTCTTACCGGCTGTGTGGCCCTGGCAAGCCTCTCCCGCTCTGTGTGCCTCGGTTTCCCTACCTTGCGGGGTGGTGGTTAGGCCTCCTTCTTTCTCACCCCTCACCTACGTCGCAGCCATGCGGAGGCCGGCATTTGTCAGACCTGGTCCTCGTAGACCTTCTCGTGGGGAGGAAGACCTGCACCTGAGGTTCCAGCCCAGGTGGTCAGTGGGGCTAGGATCTGCCACAGCCTGGGGCTGGGGGCTTCTTGGAGGAGGTGCTTTCAGGCGTCCCTGAAGGAAGGCAGGCCTGGCAGAGGCCAGAGGGAGGAGGTGGTGGACAAGGGAAGGCCCTCTCTATCCTTGAGCCCATGGAGCTAAGCAGGGACGGTGGGTGGGTGGGAGCCTGGGAGGGTGACCGTCAGAACCTACCCAAGGTTGTTATAAGAACAAGAGAGTAAGGTGGGGAATTATGATCCTATGGACCAGCTCTGACCTAAAGAACTTTCTAGAATGACGGAAATATTCTATACCCGCACAGTCCGGTGGAGTTGCCACACGTGGTTATGGAGCACTTGAAATGTGGCTAGTGGCCCTACGCTGTGGGACAGCACTGCATGGAATGTGAAAGTGTGTCAGAAAGATGGGCCCACAAACACGTGAAAACTGGACCCTCGTGTTTTCGATCGAGGCCAGGCGATGAAGAAAATGATAGAAATCACCAAAGAACGACATAATTCAGAATTAGGAAAACTCAGCAAATCCACGTTAGAGAGGAAAAGAACAGTTGAGTGTGAAGCGTGTGGAGAATAATTAGAAAAAATGAGAAAGTAATTCCAGGAATGAAGACAAAACTGACAGGGTCCCAGGAAGGAATAAACACAACCAGGGGCAGGAGATAAAAAGTAGGCAACTTTTTTAAATCATAAAGAAATGGGGGGGGGTAAGGGATTAGAGGAAAGCAAGGGAAGGCAGGCAGGAAAGTTCTAGCATGGGACTGATGATAGCATTCCCGACCAGAAAGCCAGATCAGTAGGCCAGCATGAACACCGAAACTGACATTCAAGAAGGCATTCCTGAAATTTAAAACAAATGAACAGCTGTGAAAGTACGTGTCAGAAGAACATACCCCACGCTAGGAAAATGGGCCTGGAATGAATGGCTAACTCCAAGATGTGGGTGAGTGAAGCCACTGAATTTTAAAGAAAAAGAAAATAAAATCCTTTGGACCCCCAGGTGAGAACATTCCTGTCACTTTCAAGGAAAAAACAGCAGATTGCTGAGGACTGCTGACAGCCACGCTTTAGGCCCGAAGTCGTAGTTCCCAGATCCAAGGGAAGAAAATATTCATCTGGAATATTATTCTCCAGCGCCCAGAATATTACGTCCAGTCAAAAGGCTGCCGAGAAGCCGCTCTTGTTGAGGATTATTGCTTTGACGAGCCCTTACCGAAGTAACCTGCTAGGGAACAAGCATCGGAAAGTGGAAATGGAGAGACAGCAAGATAAGGGTGGATGACGAGCAGAGTAGGTCTTCTCTTCAGAATTAACCATAACTGGGATGGTTCCTGGGCAGGAACAGGGCGAGGGTATGAAAGGGAGGGTCAGCTTCCCACTTACCCTACAGGTAACTGGACATAAAAAATATGATTTTGAATCGGATTATGGAGAAAAGGAAGAAAAGAGAAGGAATCGAAGGTCACCAGCTAATTTCATTATTGTCTTGCTGGGGGGAGGGAGAGAAGGAAGGAGGGAGGGAGAGAAGGAAGGAGGGAGGGAGAGAAGGAAGGAGGGAGGGAGAAGGAAGGGGGAGGGAGAGAAGAAAGGAAGGAGGAAGAGAAGGAAGGGAGAGGGGGAGAAGGAAGGGGGGAGAGAGAGAAGGAAAGGGGGAGAGAGAGAAGGAAGGGAGGGAGAGAAGGAAGGGGGAGGGAAAGAAGGGGGAGGGAAGTAGGGAAGGAGGGAAAAAGAAAAGGAGGAAGAAAGGCAGGCAGTGGACCAATGATATTATATAAAGGTATAAACATAAAGTAATTACAACATATATAAAATATAATAAAAAGAATAAATAAAACAAGCTACCTAGAGAAAGACAGCCATTTATCTAAAAAAGTGAGGGGTACAAACATTATTTTTCATATTCTTTTTTTTTTAAAAGATTTTATTTATTTGACAGAGATAGAGACAGCCAGCGAGAGAGGGAACACACGCAGGGGGAGTGGGAGAGGAAGAAGCAGGCTCCTAGCTGAGGAGCCTGATGTGGGGCTCGATCCCAGAACGCCGGGATCACGCCCCTGAGCCGAAGGCAGACGCTTAACTGCTGTGCCACCCAGGCGCCCCTATTTTTCATATTCTTAAAAAATTAAAAGATAATTCAAAAAAATTTAAAACCGTTATCTCAAAGAAGAGAGAAATAAAAAGATACTTCTTTGAAAATACTTTGGCAGATCAACTGGAGAAATGATGTTAGATTTTTAAAAATCCTAAAACAAAAAATGAAATGAATGAATCTAAATTGTGTATTTAGATGGCAACGTCAGCACACGGAGGAGAGGAATTCCAAGTGACCTCAAATACAATAATTTGTCTGCACAGGTCTGGTGGTCTATAATTTCAGGACAAAAAGAAGTACAAAATATTTAACTCCTTTCAAAGATCACGTTGGTGCTGTTCTTGGTATTGGGTATTGTTTTTCTGAGATTGTTGTGTGTGCAGAGTGGAACGAAGCACACGAGGGATTATTTTCTTGATGTGCTATTTGTCGTTCAGGTGAAAGAGAGAGGAGATAGAGGTCAACGAGTTTACATAAAATTCTCTAGTCCAGACACTAAGTAGGAAGTGTCAGTGTCAACTTAGGGTGTATTTCTTTAGAAACAAATGTTTATCTGCTCTGTCCAATGGAAATGCCTTAGAAGCAAGGATCAACCCCTTGGAAATGGGCATCCTTAGTGGGAGATTTGTGGTCTCTAATTTCCCCTAAAAGGAACCAGAACTTCTTGGAGAAAGGCTGGTTCCAGGTCTGGGACAGGAAATGTACAAGGTGAGCCTGGAACGTCTTGTCACACCAAAAAAGCAAGAAGCTATCAAAGTCCACGGAGGTCGCACCCAAGACACCCAGAAGCCACAGAACAGTCTCCCACTGGCCAGGGACAGGGCAGTTAGAACAGCAGTAAGGATGGTAACTTCAGGGCACTGAAGCACGTTCTGTAGGCTCAAATCCATCAATTCATAATGATGCCAAAAAAAAAAAAACAAAAAAAAACCAAACTTCACAATCACAGGATACCAGGGAATCAACTCATTATTTTGAAACTTGTAAATAAAGGGAAGGACGCAACCATTTATCCTACCTTTCCTATGTGATCTGTAACTTAGGGTGGCCAAATAGTTGATAAGGGGGTTTCTCTTGGCAGGATTCCAGCCAGTAATTGCAGCCGCAGTGGTAGAACTGGAGTATCACCATTTGCACCTGCTGCTGGACAAAGGGGTCCAGGGCAGCGATGGGCAATGACCAGCAGTGCATCCTAAGCCACAAAAAGAGAGAAATCTGACATGGTTACTCCTAACAGAAAACTCACCCCCCCATGAAGTTGTCTTGTCAAAAAATATTGAACCTGAATCTGATGGTGGCCACTCCCCCCACAGCTATTTGCTTTAAAATTAAAATTAATTCAAATGAAAATAAATGAAGAATTCGGTTCTTCAGTTGAGCTGGCCATATCCTGAAGGTGGTGGGACATGGGGGGTCGGGTCCGTGTCCCCTGCAAAGTGTTCCTTGCTCCTCCAGCAGTGGCTGACCCCATGCCGCTCATACAGGTTCGAGCACAGCCCTGAGAGGGGGCACGCCCGCTCCTCCAGCTTCCGGGCACTCGGCCCGGGGGGAGGGTGTCTTAGAACAGGGCCTTTGAGGTGCGGGAAATGCTGGGTGCTGGGGACTCACATGGTGCCAGCACCCCCTCAGCTCCCTTGTAGCAGGTGGGGGGGGGTGGACCCCTGCAGCCCCAGGTTTCTGTGACTGCTGGTGAGGAATGAGCTGGTGCTGAGGCCCAGAATGAGGGCAGGACCTTCTCCCGGTGCGCGGGAAGGTCTGTCCACACAGAGGCTTTTTTTCTTTTTTTAAATAAGTTTTTTACAGAAAAATTGCAACAATTCTACGGAGTTGCCTTGTACCCCCACCCAGGTCCCCCAGCTGTCATCCTAGCTTGGTCTGGTGCATTTCTTACGACACGTGAATCAGTATCGATGCACCATTATTAACTAAAGTCCATGGTTTATTCAGACGGACTTTATTTTCCGAGAGCCCATCAGGGACACTATATGGCATCCAGTTGTCCTGTTTCCTCGGGCTCTTCTGGGCTGTCACCGCTTCTCCTTCGTTCCTTGTTTCTGCCCATCTTGATGGTTTTTAGGAGGACTGGGCATTTTTGTGGAAGTCCCTTGACTGGGATTTGTTTGATGTTTTTCTCGGGGTTGGACTGGGGTCACGGGTTTGGGGAAGAAGACTGCAGAGGCCAAGTGCCCCTCCTCATGCCATCCCTTCAGGCACGTGCTCTCAGCCTGACAGATCCCCATGACGTGACGTTGACCTGGATCACTTGACTGAGGGTGCCTTTCTCAGACGTCACCCATGTCATTTTCCTACTTTCACTCTGTACCCTTCAGGAGGACGTTCTGACAGTGACATTAGTCTATTTAAAATTTTTGTATGTAAAGCACCATGAGAACTTGATTTTTTTACTTTATGCAGCTAATGCTTGCTTCGATTTACCCACCCATTTAGATAATTTTACGGTGGTGATATACGCTTAGCAAAATTTACCATCCTAACCATGTCTAGGTGTACAATTTGGCAACCCTAAGCACATTCACACTGTCTTCATCTTGCAGAACTGATACTCTGTCCCCATCGGACACGCACTCCTATGCCCCTCCCCCAGCCCCTGACAGCCACCACCTGTGGTCTGTCTTTATGATTCAGACAATCCTAAGTACCTCACGTAAGTGGAACCTGTGGGATTTGTCCCTTTGTGTCTGGCTTACTTCACTGAGCGTCATGTCCCCAGGACTCATCCATGTGGTAGCAGGTGTCAAAATCCCTCCCTTGTAAAGGCTGAACCATACTTCATTGTATGGATGGACCACATTCGGCTTATCTATTGATGGACATTTGGATTGTGTCCACATTCGGCTATTGTGAATAATGCTGCTATCCGTGTACAAATATGGGTGTGCAAACAGCTCTTCACGTCCCGGCTTTCAGTTCTCTTGGGTGTATACCTAGGAGTGGGTTTGCTGGATCATATAGGAACTCCTATATTTAACCCTTTGAGGAACTGCCGAGCTGTTTTCCACACCGTGAGCACCATTTTACGTTCCCACCAGCAATGCACAAGGGTTCCAGTTTCCCCATGTCCTTGCCAATGGAATGCTATTTTCTGTGGCTGTTTTTAAAATAATAGCCATCCATGGGGTGCCTGGGTGGCTCAGTTGGCTGGGCGTCCGACTCTTGATTTCAGCTCAGGTCATGATCTCAGGGTCATGAGATCGAGCCCCACATGAGGCTCCGTGCCAGGCATGGAATCTGCTTAGGATTCTCTCTCTCTGTCTCCCTCAGCCCCCCACCCCTGCTCATGTGCACTCTCTCTCCCTCTCTCTCAAAAACATAACAATAACAATAATAATAGCCATCCTAAAGAGTGTGAAGTGATATGCCTTTATACATGTTTTTTAATTTATCATTTTTCGAGGAGGTGCTATGGACTGAATTCTGTGTGCCCCCCAAATTCATATGTTGAACCCCTCACCCCCAGTGTGATGGTATTTGGAGGTGGGGTCCATGATGGGATTCGTGCCCTCTAAGACGCGCGAGAGAGAGAGAGAAATCTTTCTGTCTCTGGTTTGTTAGCACCGAGGAAGGGCCCTGTGAGGACACAGCCAGAAGGCAGCCGTCTACACCCACCAAACTCTCACCAGGAACCGAATCATCAGCACCCTGGTCTCAGACTTCCAGCCTCCA
>NC_048232.1:88159105-88166666 GCF_002007445.2 Ailuropoda melanoleuca | reverse complement strand
CTCGTGGCGGCCAAGCTGACTGAGGTCGTAGGTGATAGATTCACATGGTTCAATATTCAAAAGGCACAAAGGCATCCAGGGAAGTCACCTCACTCCCAGCCCCAGCCATTCACACCCCTGAGATGAGGGAACATTTGAACTGAGACCCCATAATGAGAAAATCAGTGAGAAAAGTGTTCTAGACAGAAGGAAGAGGCCGTGCAAAGGCCCTGAGGTGGGAAAGACATTCAAGGAGCTGAAAGGTGGCACAGCGACTGGAGATGGTGACCAAGGTGAGCCCAAGTGGGCTCAGGGCTTGATGGGGACAGGGCCCTGCAGGGGCTTTGGACTCAGACTGGGGTCTGATCCCTGCTCCATCAGCTACCAGGGCACAAGACCTTTCTCTCTCTCTGTGCCTCCTTCCTCATCTGTAAAATCAGGACAGTGATTGTGCCTACCTCCCAGGGGAGTGAGTACACTGGCTTCTGTAAAGCCCTTAGAACAGTGCCTGGCGTGGCCAGCATCTACCCTCAAGGGCCCTGGCCGTCCGCAAGCATGAGCATCGGCCAGGAGGCAGGGGTGACAAGAGGCCTGTCTTGCTGTCTCCCTTGCCTCCCTTCCCCGATGGGCCAGAGCTGCGTCGCACGCCCACCTGGGCCAATCACAGCCCAGAGCACGCGTGAAGCAGGCAGCTGGCAGCAAGTGCGGTCAGCTCTGGCCCACCCTGGGATGAGCAGCTTGGTCAGGACGCAGAGCACCCGCCCCACATGCACTGCCCAGCTCCCTGACGTTTCCCAGCAGACTTTTCCAGTGAAGGGAGCAGTGGGTCGTCTACTCAGACTCTAGCACAAGCTCCTGCCGCCGCCGGGGCCAGGCGCTCTGGGCAGCTCCGAGGAGCCCGATAGCCCCCCCACCAGGACTGGCCTTCTGTAGGAAGGAGGAGGACAGGTGGCTGCAAGACTGGGGCAGATCGAGGAGGGCAGGGTTGCATTTTAAAAAGATCATTCTGGTTGCTGGAGAAGAATAGAGTGGAGCAACCAGGACAGGCTGGGGAACAGGGGACCAGCTGGAAAATCTCTATTCCCCAGCAACCCTGGGGAACAGGGGACCAGCTGGAAAATTCTGACATTGTCCACTGGGGGGACGGTGGCCTGAAGCAAGGCAGCAACTTTGGGGAAGGAGGGAACTGGGGAGACCCATTGTGCAGGCCTGGAGGTGACGTCCATGGTCCGTGGTGGCCAGGAGTTGGCTCAGATGTGGGAGACTGCACTGTCCACGGGGCCAGGAGGGGGGCTAGGCCTCAAGGCCTTGCAGAGGGGTCCATGGCCTGAAAGCTGGACCTCCCACTCAACTCTGCCCCCTCACCCCCCGTCCAGCTGTCACCAGAACTCTGGTCAGGCTNACTTTTCCAGTGAAGGGAGCAGTGGGTCGTCTACTCAGACTCTAGCACAAGCTCCTGCCGCCGCCGGGGCCAGGCGCTCTGGGCAGCTCCGAGGAGCCCGATAGCCCCCCCACCAGGACTGGCCTTCTGTAGGAAGGAGGAGGACAGGTGGCTGCAAGACTGGGGCAGATCGAGGAGGGCAGGGTTGCATTTTAAAAAGATCATTCTGGTTGCTGGAGAAGAATAGAGTGGAGCAACCAGGACAGGCTGGGGAACAGGGGACCAGCTGGAAAATTCTGACATTGTCCACTGGGGGGACGCAGCTTGGTCAGGACGCAGAGCACCCGCCCCACATGCACTGCCCAGCTCCCTGACGTTTCCCAGCAGACTTTTCCAGTGAAGGGAGCAGTGGGTCGTCTACTCAGACTCTAGCACAAGCTCCTGCCGCCGCCGGGGCCAGGCGCTCTGGGCAGCTCCGAGGAGCCCGAAGGCCCCCCCACCAGGACTGGCCTTCTGTACGGAAGGAGGAGGGCAGGTGGCTGCAAGACTGGGGCAGATCGAGGAGGGCAGGGTTGCATTTTAAAAAGATCATTCTGGTTGCTGGAGAAGAATAGAGTGGAGCAACCACTCTATTCCCCAGCAACCCTGGGGAACAGGGGACCAGCTGGAAAATTCTGACATTGTCCACTGGGGGGACAGTGGCCTGAAGCAAGGCAGCAACTTTGGGGAAGGAGGGAACTGGGGAGACCCATTGTGCAGGCCTGGAGGTGACGTCCATGGTCCGTGGTGGCCAGGAGTTGGCTCAGATGTGGGAGACTGCACTGTCCACGGGGCCAGGAGGGGGGCTAGGCCTCAAGGCCTTGCAGAGGGGTCCATGGCCTGAAAGCTGGACCTCCCACTCAACTCTGCCCCCTCACCCCCCGTCCAGCTGTCACCAGAACTCTGGTCAGGCTGCATCAGCCTCCCCCAGCAGCCAGCACCAACCTCCTGAAGGACTGAGCCCATCCTGGTCACGTCAGTCCCCGGCTGGAAAGCCTCCATGGCCTTGGAGAGACCATCTAAGCTAATTCGGGGCCTCTCTCACCTCACCTGGTGTCCAGTGTGAGAGGAACTCTGGGGACAAGGAGACGCCTCCTGCGGTGGGCTGTGCGACAGGAGTTCGTCCCCCCCCAAGACCCGTATAACCACAGCCTCAGTGGGTGTGGGAAGTGGGTTTGTGTGGAGGAGTGTGTGGGGGTGCTGTGGTCTGGCCTCAGAGGGCCCAGACACGACAGCAAGGAAGGGCACGTGAAGAACAGCCCTGCCACCTTTGTTCATTTCAACCTCACGGGACCCCGGCGGGCCTGTGATTGCCCCATCACGCAAAGGAGAGCCAGGGCTCCCGGAGGTGAAGCTATGTGCCCAGGACACAGCCACTGGCACGCCCTGGGGGGGTGCTCCATTCCCAGGCCTGTCAAAAGCCCCCAGGCCCCTCAAGGTCCCCTAAAACCCCCCAAAGCCCCCTGTATTCACAAAGATTTCCCATGGTCTCACAAGACTTCCCAGGTCCCCCAAGTCCCCAGGGATCCCAAGACCCTGAGGCTCCCAAGGCCCCCAAAGACCCTCAAGTTCCCCCCATGATGCTCCAAGACCCCCATGACCCATCAAGGCCCTCCATGGCTTCTCAATGCCCCCAGGCCACGCAGACCCCGCAATGCTCCCCCCCAGCTCCCTGAGGACCCAAAGATTTCCCAAGGTCTTCCAAGACCCCCAGGGCCCCCCAAATCCCCCAGGCCCCAGATCCCCAAGGTCTCCCAAAGTCCCCTAGGCTCTCCCAGTTCCCCCAAAACCTCCTCCAGGCCTCCCTCTCCATCTTCAACCCTCCAGGAGACTCCCTCCGCATTGCCTTGTTCTGGGATGTCCAGCTGGGGTACCCAGGGAGTGAATCCAATTGGTCAGCTGCTTACTCTACTGTCTGTGGTTAGTCCTGGGCTGACCTCTGGGGTGCCCCCTCTGGGTCATGTGACCACAAGGCACATTCAAGTGGTGTCAGACATGGTTGCCTGCAGCCCTCGGCACCACGCTCGGGGCACCAAGGGCCTCGCTCAAGTCGGAACACCGCGCTGGGTGCCATGCAGAGGGCTGAGGGCAGGGTCCGAGTGCTGAACAGGACTCAGTCCCCTCCAGGCCCTCCTGGAGCCCTACCGCTCAGCCCACCCTGCCCATCAGTGGGGGAGCCAGCACCCCCCAACACAGCCCTCCCCGGGCCAGGGTCCTCTCCACCCTTCCCGGGTCTGAGGCCCAGGGCCCTGCCCAACCAGTCTCTCTCCAGCTCCTGTTCCCGTGCCTAGAGGCTGAACCCATCAACCAACACTACCNCAAGGCACATTCAAGTGGTGTCAGACATGGTTGCCTGCAGCCCTCGGCACCACGCTCGGGGCACCAAGGGCCTCGCTCAAGTCGGAACACCGCGCTGGGTGCCATGCAGAGGGCTGAGGGCAGGGTCCGAGTGCTGAACAGGACTCAGTCCCCTCCAGGCCCTCCTGGAGCCCTACCGCTCAGCCCACCCTGCCCATCAGTGGGGGAGCCAGCACCCCCCAACACAGCCCTCCCCGGGCCAGNAGCCAGCACCCCCCAACACAGCCCTCCCTGGGCCAGGGTCCTCTCCACCCTTCCCGGGTCTGAGGCCCAGGGCCCTGCCCAACCAGTCTCTCTCCAGCTCCTGTTCCTGTGCCTAGAGGCTGAACCCATCAACCAACACTCGCTGAAACACACCCATAGACGGCAAACTCAGCTCCCCACTCTTGTCCTCAGGTTGTCCCCAAGAGAAGGGAGGAGGGGCCTGGAGGGACTCTGTCTCTGTGGGAAGGAGCTTGCCTGCGGCCTCCAAAGCAGGCTGGTGGGCAGGTGCGTGACCTTGGAGCTCTGAGGACCCCGGCTCCTGTGTTAAGGAGGGAATAGCCACACAAGGAGGCAGGAGGGTCTGGCCGCTGGCTACAGTGCCTTCGGCAAGTCCCTCCTCTTTCCTGGTCCTCAGTGGCCTCGTGGCGCCCCTGGGGTGATGAGATGACGGGGAGTGGCCATGGGGCTCAGAACATGGACTCTGAGACGGGGCCGCCTGGGCTTGAGTCCTGGATGTGCTGCCTACAGGCTGTGTGATTCCGGACAAGTTACCAGCCTGCTCGTGCCTGAGTCTCCTCGCCGCTTAAGTGGGGATCAAACATAAGACGGCACTAAGCATCATTATGAGGAGTCAGCGAGTTAGCATTTGTGAAGATTTAAACCAGTGCCTGGCACATGGTAAGTGCAATGTGGATGGAAACTCGAGATTCCATCCAACTACTCATCGCTCATGTAGCAAAAATTTACCCGTCAGGTGTTCGTCCTCGGTCCCGGCTTGGCCCCGGGTTGGCAGAGATGAACCAAAGGAAAATACAATGAGTGTACAAGTAACCACATCCCACGATAGCCTGGAAGTGGCAATCTGGGAGGCGTCCCGGGTTCAAAGGGACGTGAGAAGCAGGACGGAGCCCTTCTGGGGTGGTCAGGGAGGGCTTCTTGGAAGAGGGGCATTTAGGTGGGGCGTGGAGGCACAGGCTGGCAGGGACAGACACAGAGCGTGTGCAGCACACTGATTGCTGGTTGCTCTGCAGACGTCTGAACAGTGCTGGCTGCTAAGTCTGCTGGGACCGAGGGTCTGAAGTGACTTCATTGCACAACTCGGTGGACCGTTAAACCCACTTGGTTCGGTGACCTGCACATTGCACCTGCCTGGCACTTCCCCTGAGAAGCATCCACGGCCCCGGCCAAGCTGGGGANCCTGCACATTGCACCTGCCTGGCACTTCCCCTGAGAAGCATCCACAGCCCCGGCCAAGCTGGGGACTGGGGAGGGACAGGCGTGGGCTAAGGGCTTCCCCACTCGGCTCCTCTCACGTACCTTGGCTGGATCCTGAGGTTGGGGTTTTGCACGCCAACACGACCCATGAGGCAAGACCTCTGGAGGTCTGGCCTGCCCCACCCCCATGCAGTGCTNCAGAGCGTGTGCAGCACACTGATTGCTGGTTGCTCTGCAGACGTCTGAACAGTGCTGGCTGCTAAGTCTGCTGGGACCGAGGGTCTGAAGTGACTTCATTGCACAACTCGGTGGACCGTTAAACCCACTTGGTTCGGTGACCTGCACATTGCACCTGCCTGGCACTTCCCCTGAGAAGCATCCACGGCCCCGGCCAAGCTGGGGACTGGGGAGGGACAGGCGTGGGCTAAGGGCTTCCCCACTCGGCTCCTCTCACGTACCTTGGCTGGATCCTGAAGTTGGGGTTTTGCACGCCAACACGACCCATGAGGCAAGACCTCTGGGGGTCTGGCCTGCCCCGCCCCCATGCAGTGCCTCTGAGGCGTCATCCCCTCGACAGACCTCCAGCCCTTGCCAAGGCCCAAGGCCGTAATAAGGTGCTGTTAAGAGCCAACTTGGGAGCCCAGGGCCTGCCTGGACAGAGATTTGGCCCAGGAGCCAGTGAGCTGCACTGACTCCCGGGACGGCTNACCCACTTGGTTCGGTGACCTGCACATTGCACCTGCCTGGCACTTCCCCTGAGAAGCATCCACGGCCCCGGCCAAGCTGGGGACTGGGGAGGGACAGGCGTGGGCTAAGGGCTTCCCCACTCGGCTCCTCTC
Source organism: Ailuropoda melanoleuca (assembly GCF_002007445.2). Lineage (NCBI taxonomy): Eukaryota > Metazoa > Chordata > Mammalia > Carnivora > Ursidae > Ailuropoda > Ailuropoda melanoleuca. Next base: position 88,160,651 of record NC_048232.1, on the reverse strand, counting down.
ACGTACCTTGGCTGGATCCTGAAGTTGGGGTTTTGCACGCCAACACGACCCATGAGGCAAGACCTCTGGGGGTCTGGCCTGCCCCGCCCCCATGCAGTGCCTCTGAGGCGTCATCCCCTCGACAGACCTCCAGCCCTTGCCAAGGCCCAAGGCCGTAATAAGGTGCTGTTAAGAGCCAACTTGGGAGCCCAGGGCCTGCCTGGACAGAGATTTGGCCCAGGAGCCAGTGAGCTGCACTGACTCCCGGGATGGCTGCCAACACCCACGCCAGCCTGCCTGGGCACACCGCTCACCTGACAGCTCACTATGACACAGCCATCGCAGCTTGGCCCAGCCATCACCTACTCTGGGCTGGGCTGGGGGTCTCCATGGGGTCTCCAGTCCTGGGGCTTGCCGATGAAGCAAGGAATTGCATGGGACAGAAAAACTGGTGCAGACCAGCTTAAGCAGAAAAGGAAATGTATTAATGCACATAACTGCCAAGTCCACGGTGTCCCTCAGGCACGGCTGGATCCAGGGCTCAAAGGGCTCTGCTTCTTTCTGTGGTGTCGTCATCTTATGGCTTCTCCAGGCCAACATTCTCTCCTGTCAGCAGCCCGAGATTTCCTCTGCCCAATGTTCCAACAAAAGTTTCAGATCTGGGCCTCACTGGCTGTGAGTCACCTGGCCAGGGTCATATGTGCACCCCTGAAGCATGAAGGATTGGGTTAGCGCTCTCTGGACCACGTGACCTGAGACTGGGGAAGGAGAAGGGGTGCAGTTAGCAGCCAAAGGGGGGGATCGAGCTGGCCAAGCATCAAAACAGCTGTCATAGCAGCTGGCTCCCCACCAGACTTCCTGCTGCTTGGGCAGGAAGGGTGTCCAAGACCTCTGTGCCCCAGCATCACCCTGCACGAGGCCGGCAACAGGGCAAGGGCTCTAGCACAGTGGCTTTGGGTGAGTTCCTCAGGGCTGTGGGATATGTTGCTCCCTCTGCCTGGAACAGCTTGCTACCTCTCTCCCTCCTCCAATGAGTTCCCCCTCACCCTGCAGATCCGGAATTCTGATTGCATGCATGCTAGACACTCCCTCTCTCCTCCTGGCCTCCTTACCCCTCTTCCATATTTTCTGTCTCCTTATCTTTCTTTTTTTTTTTTTTTTAAGATTTTATTTATTTTTTCAACAGAGATAGAGACAGCCAGTGAGAGAGGGAACACAAGCAGGGGGAGTGGGAGAGGAAGAAGCAGGCTCATACCGGAGGAGCCTGATGTGGGGCTCGATCCCATAACGCCGGGATCATGCCCTGAGCCGAAGGCAGACGCTTAACCGCTGTGCCACCCAGGCGCCCCTCTCCTTATCTTTCTTGCTGTGAAGTTCCTCCAGACCTATGTTCCGATTCACTGATTCTCTCTTCAGCTGTTCACTGCATGGAGGTTAAAGTTTCAACATGTATATTTTCATTTGTAAGAGTGATTTTTGTTTTTTTCTCCAAACGTGTCTGGTCATTTACATTTTTAAATATTTAGTGTTGCCTTTTTTTTTTTTAAGAATTTATTTATTTATTTGA